>NW_027193969.1:0-26500 GCF_032444005.1 Ranitomeya imitator | reverse complement strand
CACAACACTGAGTACCAGTCATTCGAAATGACTTCTCCATGCATTTTATGCATTGGTAAAAGCACTATGATGAAAATTGTGATATGTTTTCAGGTATCTCCTATACTAATAGAGCCACATGCTCACCGGTTTGCACCATGATGTAGGCCTATGGAGTGAACAAGAAACCACCAAAAATTTTAACCAGTCATCGTTCTCACAACACTGAGGACCAAGGTCATTCAAAATGACTTCTCCATGCATTTTATGCATTGGTAAAAGCACTATGATGAAAAGTGTTGATATGTTTTCAGGTATCTCCTATACTAATAGAGCCACATGCTCACCGGTTGTGCCACATGATGTAGGCCTATGGATGACTGAACAAGAAACCACAAAAATTCTTAACCAGTCATCGTTCTCACGACACTGAGGACCAGTCATTCGAAATGACTTCTCCATGCATTTTATGCATTGGTAAAAGCACTATGATGAAAAGTGTGATATGTTTTCAGGTATCTCCTATACTAATAGAGCCACATGCTCACCGGTTTGCCACATGATGTAGGCCTATGGAGCTGAACAAGAAACCACCAAAAATTTTAACCAGTCATCGTTCTCACAACACTGAGGACCAGTCATTCGAAATGACTTCTCCATGCATTTTATGCATTGGTAAAAGCACTATGATGAAAAGTGTGATATGTTTTCAGGTATCTCCTATACTAATAGAGCCACATGCTCACCGGTTTGCCACATGATGTAGGCCTATGGACTGAACAAGAAACCACCAAAAATTTTAACCAGTCATCGTTCTCACAACACTGAGGACCAGTCATTCGAAATGACTTCTCCATGCATTTTATGCATTTGTTAAAAGCACTATGATGAAAAGTGTGATATGTTTTCAGGTATCTCCTATACTAATAGAGCCACATGCTCACCGGTTTGCCACATGATGTAGGCCTATGGACTTGAACAAGAAACCACCAAAAATTTTAACCAGTCATCGTTCTCACAACACTGAGGACCAGTCATTCGAAATGACTTCTCCATGCATTTTATGCATTGGTAAAAGCACTATGATGAAAAGTGTGATATGTTTTCAGGTATCTCCTATACTAATAGAGCCACATGCTCACCGGTTTGCCACATGATGTAGGCCTATGGACTGAACAAGAAACCACCACAAAAATTTTAACCAGTCATCGTTCTCACAACACTGAGGACCAGTCATTCGAAATGACTTCTCCATGCATTTTATGCATTGGTAAAAGCACTATGATGAAAAGTGTGATATGTTTTCAGGTATCTCCTATACTAATAGAGCCACATGCTCACCGGTTTGCCACATGATGTAGGCCTATGGACTGAACAAGAAACCACCAAAAATTCTCTAGACCAGTCAATCGTTCTCACAACACTGAGGACCAGTCATTCGAAATGACTTCTCCATGCATTTTATGCATGGTTAAAAGCACTATGATGAAAAGTGTGATATGTTTTCAGGTATCCTCCTATACTAATAGAGCCACATGCTCACCGGTTTGCCACATGATGTAGGCCTATGGACTGAACAAGAAACCACCAAAAATTTTAACCAGTCATCGTTCTCACAACACTGAGGACCAGTCATTCGAAATGACTTCTCCATGCATTTTATGCATTGGTAAAAGCACTATGATGAAAAGTGTGATATGTTTTCAGGTATCTCCTATACTAATAGAGCCACATGCTCACCGGTTTGCCACATGATGTAGGCCTATGGACTGAACAAGAAACCACCAAAAATTTTAACCAGTCATCGTTCTCACAACACTGAGGACCAGTCATTCGAAATGACTTCTCCATGCATTTTATGCATTGGTAAAAGCACTATGATGAAAAGTGTGATATGTTTTTCAGGTATCTCCTATACTAATAGAGCCACATGCTCACCGGTTTGCCACATGATGTAGGCCTATGGACTGAACAAGAAACCACCAAAAATTTTAACCAGTCATCGTTCTCACAACACTGAGGACCAGTCATTCGAAATGACTTCTCCATGCATTTTATGCATTGGTAAAAGCACTATGATGAAAAGTGTGATATGTTTTCAGGTATCTCCTATACTAATAGAGCCACATGCTCACCGGTTTGCCACATGATGTAGGCCTATGGACTGAACAAGAAACCACCAAAAATTTTAACCAGTCATCGTTCTCACAACACTGAGGACCAGTCATTCGAAATGACTTCTCCATGCATTTTATGCATTGGTAAAAGCACTATGATGAAAAGTGTGATATGTTTTCAGGTATCTCCTATACTAATAGAGCCACATGCTCACCGGTTTGCCACATGATGTAGGCCTATGGACTGAACAAGAAACCACCAAAAATTTTAACCAGTCATCGTTCTCACAACACTGAGGACCAGTCATTCGAAATGACTTCTCCATGCATTTTATGCATTGGTAAAAGCACTATGATGAAAAGTGTGATATGTTTTCAGGTATCTCCTATACTAATAGAGCCACATGCTCACCGGTTTGCCACATGATGTAGGCTATGGAACTGAACAAGAAACCACCAAAATTTTAACCAGTCATCGTTCTCACAACACTGAGACCAGTCATTCGAAATGACTTCTCCATGCATTTTATGCATTGGTAAAAGCACTATGATGAAAAGTGTGATATGTTTTCAGGTATCTCCTATACTAATAGAGCCACATGCTCACCGCCGTTTGCCACATGATGTAGGCCTATGGACTGAACAAGAAACCACCAAAATTTTAACCAGTCATCGTTCTCACAACACTGAGGACCAGTCATTCGAAATGACTTCTCCATGCATTTTATGCATTGGTAAAAGCACTATGATGAAAAGTGTGATATGTTTTCAGGTATCTCCTATACTAATAGAGCCACATGCTCACCGGTTTGCCACATGATGTAGGCCTATGGACTGAACAAGAAACCACCAAAAATTTTATCCAGTCATCGTTCTCACAACACTGAGGACCAGTCATTCGAAATGACTTCTCCATGCATTTTATGCATTGGTAAAAGCACTATGATGAAAAGTGTGATATGTTTTCAGGTATCTCCTATACTAATAGAGCCACATGCTCACCGGTTTGCCACATGATGTAGGCCTATGGACTGAACAAGAAACCACCAAAAATTTTAACCAGTCATCGTTCTCACAACACTGAGGACCAGTCATTCGAAATGACTTCTCCATGCATTTTATGCATTGGTAAAAGCACTATGATGAAAAGTGTGATATGTTTTCAGGTATCTCCTATACTAATAGAGCCACATGCTCACCGGTTTTGCCACATGATGTAGGCCTATGGACTGAACAAGAAACCACCAAAAATTTTAACCAGTCATCGTTCTCACAACACTGAGGACCAGTCATTCGAAATGACTTCTCCATGCATTTTATGCATTGGTAAAAGCACTATGATTGAAAAGTGTGATATGTTTTCAGGTATCTCCTATACTAATAGAGCCACATGCTCACCGGTTTGCCACATGATGTAGGCCTATGGACTGAACAAGAAACCACCAAAAATTTTAACCAGTCATCGTTCTCACAACACTGAGGACCAGTCATTCGAAATGACTTCTCCATGCATTTTATGCATTGGTAAAAGCACTATGATTGAAAAGTGTGATATGTTTTCAGGTATCTCCTATACTAATAGAGCCACATGCTCACCGGTTTGCCACATGATGTAGGCCTATGGACTGAACAAGAAACCACCAAAAATTTTAACCAGTCATCGTTCTCACCAACACTGAGGACCAGTCATTCGAAATGACTTCTCCATGCATTTTATGCATTGGTAAAAGCACTATGATGAAAAGTGTGATATGTTTTCAGGTATCTCCTATACTAATAGAGCCACATGCTCACCGGTTTGCGCCACATGATGTAGGCCTATGGACTGAACAAGAAACCACCAAAAATTTTAACCAGTCATCGTTCTCACAACACTGAGGACCAGTCATTCGAAATGACTTCTCCATGCATTTTATGCATTGGTAAAAGCACTATGATGAAAAGTGTGATATGTTTTCAGGTATCTCCTATACTAATAGAGCCACATGCTCACCGGTTTGCCACATGATGTAGGTCTATGGACTGAACAAGAAACCACCAAAAATTTTAACCAGTCATCGTTCTCACAACACTGAGGACCAGTCATTCGAAATGACTTCTCCATGCATTTTATGCATTGGTAAAAGCACTATGATGAAAAGTGTGATATGTTTTCAGGTATCTCCTATACTAATAGAGCCACATGCTCACCGGTTTGCCACATGATGTAGGCCTATGGACTGAACAAGAAACCACCAAAAATTTTAACCAGTCATCGTTCTCACAACACTGAGGACCAGTCATTCGAAATGACTTCTCCATGCATTTTATGCATTGTAAAAGCACTATGATGAAAAGACTGTGATATGTTTTCAGGTATCTCCTATACTAATAGAGCCACATGCTCACCGGTTTGCCACATGATGTAGGCCTATGGACTGAACAAGAAACCACCAAAAATTTTAACCAGTCATCGTTCTCACAACACTGAGGACCAGTCATTCGAAAATGACTTCTCCATGCATTTTATGCATTGGTGAAAGCACTATGATGAAAAGTGTGATATGTTTTTCAGGTATCTCCTATACTAATAGAGCCACATGCTCACCGGTTTGCCACATGATGTAGGCCTATGGACTGAACAAGAAACCACCAAAATTTTTAACCAGTCATCGTTTTCACAACACTGAGGACCAGTCATTCGAAATGACTTCTCCATGCATTTTATGCATTTGTTTAAAAGCACTATGATGAAAAGTGTGATATGTTTTCAGGTATCTCCTATACTAATAGAGCCACATGCTCACCGGTTTGCACATGATGTAGGCCTATGGACTGAACAAGAAACCACCAAAAATTTTAACCAGTCATCGTTCTCACAACACTGAGGACCAGTCATTCGAAATGACTTCTCCATGCATTTTATGCATTGGTAAAAGCACTATGATGAAAAGTGTGACATGTTTTCAGGTATCTCCTATACTAATAGAGCCACATGCTCACCGGTTTGGGACATGATGTAGGCCTATGGACTGAACAAGAAACCACAAAAATTTTAACCAGTCATCGTTCTCACAACACTGAGGACCAGTCATTCGAAATGACTTCTCCATGCATTTTATGCATTGGTAAAAGCACTATGATGAAAAGTGTGATATGTTTTCAGGTATCTCCTATACTAATAGAGCCACATGCTCACCGGTTTGCCACATGATGTAGGCCTATGGACTGAACAAGAAACCACCAAAAATTTTAACCAGTCATCGTTCTCACAACACTGAGGACCAGTCATTCGAAATGACTTCTCCATGCATTTTATGCATTGGTAAAAACACTATGATGAAAAGTGTGATATGTTTTCAGGTATCTCCTATACTAATAGAGCCACATGCTCACCGGTTTGCCACATGATGTAGGCCTATGGACTGAACAAGAAACCACCAAAATTTTAACCAGTCATCGTTCTCACAACACTGAGGACCAGTCATTCGAAATGACTTCTCCATGCATTTTATGCATTGTAAAAGCACTATGATGAAAAGTGTGATATGTTTTTCAGGTATCTCCTATACTAATAGAGCCACATGCTCACCGGTTTGCCACATGATGTAGGCCTATGGACTGAACAAGAAACCACCAAAAATTTTAACCAGTCATCGTTGTCACAACACTGAGGGACCAGTCATTCGAAATGACTTCTCCATGCATTTTATGCATTGGTAAAAGCACTATGATGAAAAGTGTGATATGTTTTCAGGTATCTCCTATACTAATAGAGCCACATGCTCACCGGTTTGCCACATGATGTAAGCCTATGGACTGAACAAGAAACCACCAAAAATTTTAACCAGTCATCGTTCTCACAACACTGAGGACCAGTCATTCGAAATGACTTCTCCATGCATTTTATGCATTGGTAAAAGCACTATGATGAAAAGTGTGATATGTTTTCAGGTATCTCCTATACTAATAGAGCCACATGCTCACCGGTTTGCCACATGATGTAGGCCTATGGACTGAACAAGAAACCACAAAAATTTTAACCAGTCATCATTCTCACAACACTGAGACCAGTCATTCGAAATGACTTCTCCATGCATTTTATGCATTGGTAAAAGCACTATGATGAAAAGTGTGATATGTTTTCAGGTATCTCCTATACTAATAGAGCCACATGCTCACCGGTTTGCCACATGATGTAGGCCTATGGACTGAACAAGAAACCACCAAAAATTTTAACCAGTCATAGTTCTCACAACACTGAGGACCAGTCATTCGAAATGACTTCTCCATGCATTTTATGCATTGGTAAAAGCACTATGATGAAAAGTGTGATATGTTTTCAGGTATCTCCTATACTAATAGAGCCACATGCTCACCGGTTTGCCACATGATGTAGGCCTATGGACTGAACAAGAAACCACCAAAAATTTTAACCAGTCATCGTTCTCACAACACTGAGGACCAGTCATTCGAAATGACTTCTCCATGCATTTTATGCATTGGTAAAAGCACTGTGATGAAAAGTGTGATATGTTTTCAGGTATCTCCTATACTAATAGAGCCACATGCTCACCGGTTTGCCACATGATGTAGGCCTATGGACTGAACAAGAAACCACCAAAAATTTTAACCAGTCATCGTTCTCACAACACTGAGGACCAGTCATTCGAAATGACTTCTCCATGCATTTTATGCATTGGTAAAAGCACTATGATGAAAAGTGTGATATGTTTTCAGGTATCTCCTATACTAATAGAGCCACATGCTCACCGGTTTGCCACATGATGTAGGCCTATGGACTGAACAAGAAACCACCAAAAATTTTAACCAGTCATCGTTCTCACAACACTGAGGACCAGTCATTCGAAATGACTTCTCCATGCATTTTATGCATTGGTAAAAGCACTATGATGAAAAGTGTGATATGTTTTCAGGTAGCTCTCTATACTAATAGAGCCACATGCTCACCGGTTTGCCACATGATGTAGGCCTATGGACTGAACAAGAAACCACCAAAAATTTTATCCAGTCATCGTTCTCACAACACTGAGGACCAGGTCATTCGAAATGACTTCTCCATGCATTTTATGCATTGGTAAAAGCACTATGATGAAAAGTGTGATATGTTTCAGGTATCTCCTATACTAATAGAGCCACATGCTCACCGGTTTGCCACATGATGTAGGCCTATGGACTGAACAAGAAACCACCAAAAATTTTAACCAGTCATCGTTCTCACAACACTGAGGACCAGTCATTCGAAATGACTTCTCCATGCATTTTATGCATTGGTAAAAGCACTATGATGAAAAGTGTGATATGTTTTCAGGTATCTCCTATACTAATAGAGCCACATGCTCACCGGTTTGCCACATGATGTAGGCTATGGACTGAACAAGAAACCACCAAAAATTTTATCCAGTCATCGTTCTCACAACACTGAGGACCAGTCATTCGAAATGACTTCTCCATGCATTTTATGCATTGGTAAAAGCACTATGATGAAAAGTGTAATATGTTTTCAGGTATCTCCTATACTAATAGAGCCACATGCTCACCGGTTTGCCACATGATGTAGGCCTATGGACTGAACAAGAAACCACCAAAAATTTTAACCAGTCATTGTTCTCACAACACTGAGGACCAGTCATTCGAAATGACTTCTCCATGCATTTTATGCATTGGTAAAAGCACTATGATGAAAAGTGTGATATGTTTTCAGGTATCTCCTATACTAATAGAGCCACATGCTCACCGGTTTGCCACATGATGTAGGCCTATGGACTGAACAAGAAACCACCAAAAATTTTAACCAGTCATCGTTCTCACAACACTGAGGACCAGTCATTCGAAATGACTTCTCCATGCATTTTATGCATTGGTAAAAGCACTATGATTGAAAGTGTGATATGTTTTCAGGTATCTCCTATACTAATAGAGCCACATGCTCACCGGTTTGCCACATGATGTAGGCCTATGTACTGAACAAGAAACCACCAAAAATTTTAACCAGTCATCGTTCTCACAACACTGAGGACCAGTCATTCGAAATGACTTCTCCATGCATTTTATGCATTGGTAAAAGCACTATGATGAAAATTGTGATATGTTTTCAGGTATCTCCCTATACTAATAGAGCCACATGCTCACCGGTTTGCCACATGATGTAGGCCTATGGACTGAACAAGAAACCACCAAAATTTTAACCAGTCATCGTTCTCACAACACTGAGGACCAGTCATTCGAAATGACTTCTCCATGCATTTTATGCATTGGTAAAAGCACTATGATGAAAAGTGTGATATGTTTTCAGGTATCTCCTATACTAATAGAGCCACATGCTCACCGGTTTGCCACATGATGTAGGCCTATGGACTGAACAAGAAACCACCAAAAATTTTAACCAGTCATCGTTCTCACAACACTGAGGACCAGTCATTCGAAATGACTTCTCCATGCATTTTATGCATTGGTAAAAGCACTATGATGAAAAGTGTGATATGTTTTCAGGTATCTCCTATACTAATAGAGCCACATGCTCACCGGTTTGCCACATGATGTAGGCCTATGGACTGAACAAGAAACCACCAAAAATTTTAACCAGTCATCGTTCTCACAACACTGAGGACCAGTCATTCGAAATGACTTCTCCATGCATTTTATGCATTGGTAAAAGCACTATGATGAAAAGTGTGATATGTTTTCAGGTATCTCCTATACTAATAGAGCCACATGCTCACCGGTTTGCCACATGATGTAGGCCTATGGACTGAACAAGAAACCACCAAAAATTTTAACCAGTCATCGTTCTCACAACACTGAGGACCAGTCATTCGAAATGACTTCTCCATGCATTTTATGCATTGGTAAAAGCACTATGATGAAAAGTGTGATATGTTTTCAGGTATCTCCTATACTAATAGAGCCACATGCTCACCGGTTTGCCACATGATGTAGGCCTATGGACTGAACAAGAAACCACCAAAAATTTTATCCAGTCATCGTTCTCACAACACTGAGGACCAGTCATTCGAAATGACTTCTCCATGCATTTTATGCATTGGTAAAAGCACTATGATGAAAAGTGTGATATGTTTTCAGGTATCTCCTATACTAATAGAGCCACATGCTCACCGGTTTGCCACATGATGTAGGCCTATGGACTGAACAAGAAACCACCAAAAATTTTAACCAGTCATCGTTCTCACAACACTGAGGACCAGTCATTCGAAATGACTTCTCCATGCATTTTATGCATTGGTAAAAGCACTATGATGAAATGTGTGATATGTTTTCAGGTATCTCCTATACTAAGTAGAGCCACATGCTCACCGGTTTGCCGACATGATGTAGGCCTATGGAACTGAACAAGAAACCGACCAAAAATTTTAACCAGTCATCGTTCTCACAACACTGAGGACCAGTCATTCGAAATGACTTCTCCATGCATTTTATGCATTGGTAAAAGCACTATGATGAAAAGTGTGATATGTTTTCAGGTATCTCCTATACTAATAGAGCCACATGCTCACCGGTTTGCCACATGATGTAGGCCTATGGACTGAACAAGAAACCACCAAAAATTTTAACCAGTCATCGTTCTCACAACACTGAGGACCAGTCATTCGAAATGACTTCTCCATGCATTTTATGCATTGGTAAAAGCACTATGATTGAAAAGTGTGATATGTTTTCAGGTATCAACTATACTAATAGAGCCACATGCTCACCGGTTTGCCACATGATGTAGGCCTATGGACTGAACAAGAAACCACCAAAAATTTTAACCAGTCATCGTTCTCACAACACTGAGGACCAGTCATTCGAAATGACTTCTCCATGCATTTTATGCATTGGTACAAAGCACTATGATGAAAAGTGTGATATGTTTTCAGTAGTATCTCCTATACTAATAGAGCCACATGTTCACCGGTTTGCCACATGATGTAGGCCTAGTGGACTGAACAAGAAACCACCAAAAATTTTAACCAGTCATCGTTCTCACAACACTGAGGACCAGTCATTCGAAATGACTTCTCCATGCATTTTATGCATTGGTAAAAGCACTATGATGAAAAGTGTGATATGTTTTCAGGTATCTCCTATACTAATAGAGCCACATGCTCACCGGTTTGCCACATGATGTAGGCCTATGGACTGAACAAGAAACCACCAAAAATTTTAACCAGTCATCGTTCTCACAACACTGAGGACCAGTCATTCGAAATGACTTCTCCATGCATTTTATGCATTGGTAAAAGCACTATGATGAAAAGTGTGATATGTTTTCAGGTATCTCCTATACTAATAGAGCCACATGCTCACCGGTTTGCCACATGATGTAGGCCTATGGACTGAACAAGAAACCACCAAAAATTTTAACCAGTCATCGTTCTCACAACACTGAGGACCAGTCATTCGAAATGACTTCTCCATGCATTTTATGCATTGGTAAAAGCACTATGATGAAAAGTGTGATATGTTTTCAGGTATCTCCTATACTAATAGAGCCACATGCTCACGCGTTTGCCACATGATGTAGGCCTATGGACTGAACAAGAAACCACCAAAAATTTTAACCAGTCATCGTTCTCACAACACTGAGGACAGTCATTCGGAAATGACTTCTCCATGCATTTTATGCATTGGTGAAAGCACTATGATGAAAAGTGTGATATGTTTTCAGGTATCTCCTATACTAATAGAGCCACATGCTCACCGGTTTGCCACATGATGCAGGCCTATGGACTGAACCAAGAAACCACCAAAAATTTTAACCAGTCATCGTTTCACAACACTGAGGACCAGTCATTCGAAATGACTTCTCCATGCATTTTATGCATTTGTTAAAAGCACTATGATGAAAAGTGTGATATGTTTTCAGGTATCTCCTATACTAATAGAGCCACATGCTCACCGGTTTGCCACATGATGTAGGCCTATGGACTGAACAAGAAACCACCAAAAATTTTAACCAGTCATCGTTCTCACAACACTGAGGACCAGTCATTCGAAATGACTTCTCCATGCATTTTATGCATTGGTAAAAGCACTATGATGAAAAGTGTGATATGTTTTCAGGTATCTCCTATACTAATAGAGCCACATGCTCACCGGTTTGCCACATGATGTAGGCCTATGGACTGAACAAGAAACCACCAAAAATTTTAACCAGTCATCGTTCTCACAACACTGAGGACCAGTCATTCGAAATGACTTCTCCATGCATTTTATGCATTGGTAAAAGCACTATGATGAAAAGTGTGACATGTTATCAGGTATCTCCTATACTAATAGAGCCACATGCTCACCGGTTTGGGACATGATGTAGGCCTATGGACTGAACAAGAAACCACAAAATTTTAACCAGTCATCGTTCTCACAACACTGAGGACCAGTCATTCGAAATGACTTCTCCATGCATTTTATGCATTGGTAAAAGCACTATGATGAAAAGTGTGATATGTTTTCAGGTATCTCCTATACTAATAGAGCCACATGCTCACCGGTTTGCCACATGATGTAGGCCTATGGACTGAACAAGAAACCACCAAAAATTTTAACCAGTCATCGTTCTCACAACACTGAGGACCAGTCATTCGAAATGACTTCTCCATGCATTTTATGCATTGGTAAAAGCACTATGATGAAAAGTGTGATATGTTTTCAGGTATCTCCTATACTAATAGAGCCACATACATGATGTAGGCCTATGGACTGAACAAGAAACCACCAAAAATTTTAACCAGTCATCGTTCTCACAACACTGAGGACCAGTCATTCGAAATGACTTCTCCATGCATTTTATGCATTGGTAAAAGCACTATGATGAAAAGTGTGATATGTTTTCAGGTATCTCCTATACTAATAGAGCCACATGCTCACCGGTTTGCCACATGATGTAGGCCTATGGACTGAACAAGAAACCACCAAAAATTTTAACCAGTCATCGTTCTCACAACACTGAGGACCAGTCATTCGAAATGACTTCTCCATGCATTTTATGCATTGGTAAAAGCACTATGATGAAAAGTGTGATATGTTTTCAGGTATCTCCTATACTAATAGAGCCACATGCTCACCGGTTTGCCACATGATGTAGGCCTATGGACTGAACAAGAAACCACCAAAAATTTTAACCAGTCATCGTTCTCACAACACTGAGGACCAGTCATTCGAAATGACTTCTCCATGCATTTTATGCATTGGTAAAAGCACTATGATGAAAAGTGTGATATGTTTTCAGGTATCTCCTATACTAATAGAGCCACATGCTCACCGGTTTGCCACATGATGTAGGCCTATGGACTGAACAAGAAACCACCAAAAATTTTAACCAGTCATCGTTCTCACAACACTGAGGACCAGTCATTCGAAATGACTTCTCCATGCATTTTATGCATTGGTAAAAGCACTATGATGAAAAGTGTGATATGTTTTCAGGTATCTCCTATACTAATAGAGCCACATGCTCACCGGTTTGCCACATGATGTAGGCCTATGGACTGAACAAGAAACCACCAAAAATTTTAACCAGTCATCGTTCTCACAACACTGAGGACCAGTCATTCGAAATGACTTCTCCATGCATTTTATGCATTGGTAAAAGCACTATGATGAAAAGTGTGATATGTTTTCAGGTATCTCCTATACTAATAGAGCCACATGCTCACCGGTTTGCCACATGATGTAGGCCTATGGACTGAACAAGAAACCACCAAAAATTTTAACCAGTCATCGTTCTCACAACACTGAGGACCAGTCATTCGAAATGACTTCTCCATGCATTTTATGCATTGGTAAAAGCACTATGATGAAAAGTGTGATATGTTTTCAGGTATCTCCTATACTAATAGAGCCACATGCTCACCGGTTTGCCACATGATGTAGGCCTATGGACTGAACAAGAAACCACCAAAAATTTTAACCAGTCATCGTTCTCACAACACTGAGGACCAGTCATTCGAAATGACTTCTCCATGCATTTTATGCATTGGTAAAAGCACTATGATGAAAAGTGTGATATGTTTTTCAGGTATCTCCTATACTAATAGAGCCACATGCTCACCGGTTTGCCACATGATGTAGGCCTATGGACTGAACAAGAAACCACCAAAAATTTTAACCAGTCATCGTTCTCACAACACTGAGGACCAGTCATTCGAAATGACTTCTCCATGCATTTTATGCATTGGTAAAAGCACTATGATGAAAAGTGTGATATGTTTTCAGGTATCTCCTATACTAATAGAGCCACATGCTCACCGGTTTGCCACATGATGTAGGCCTATGGACTGAACAAGAAAACCACCAAAAATTTTAACCAGTCATCGTTCTCACAACACTGAGGACCAGTCATTCGAAATGACTTCTCCATGCATTTTATGCATTGGTAAAAGCACTATGATGAAAAGTGTGATATGTTTTCAGGTATCTCCTATACTAATAGAGCCACATGCTCACCGGTTTGCCACATGATGTAGGCCTATGGACTGAACAAGAAACCACCAAAAATTTTAACCAGTCATCGTTCTCACAACACTGAGGACCAGTCATTCGAAATGACTTCTCCATGCATTTTATGCATTGGTAAAAGCACTATGATGAAAAGTGTGATATGTTTTCAGGTACTCTCCTATACTAATAGAGCCACATGCTCACCGGTTTGCCACATGATGTAGGCCTATGGACTGAACAAGAAACCACCAAAAATTTTAACCAGTCATCGTTCTCACAACACTGAGGACCAGTCATTCGAAATGACTTCTCCATGCATTTTATGCATTGGTAAAAGCACTATGATGAAAAGTGTGATATGTTTTCAGGTATCTCCTATACTAATAGAGCCACATGCTCACCGGTTTGCCACATGATGTAGGCCTATGGACTGAACAAGAAACCACCAAAAATTTTAACCAGTCATCGTTCTCACAAACACTGAGGACCAGTCGAAATGACTTCTCCATGCATTTTATGCATTGGTAAAAGCACTATGATGAAAAGTGTGATATGTTTTCAGGTATCTCCTATACTAATAGAGCCACATGCTCACCGGTTTGCCACATGATGTAGGCCTATGGACTGAACAAGAAACCACCAAAAATTTTAACCAGTCATCGTTCTCACAACACTGAGGACCAGTCATTCGAAATGACTTCTCCATGCATTTTATGCATTGGTAAAAGCACTATGATGAAAAGTGTGATATGTTTTCAGGTATCTCCTATACTAATAGAGCCACATGCTCACCGGTTTGCCACATGATGTAGGCCTATGGACTGAACAAGAAACCACCAAAAATTTTAACCAGTCATCGTTCTCACAACACTGAGGACCAGTCATTCGAAATGACTTCTCCATGCATTTTATGCATTGGTAAAAGCACTATGATGAAAAGTGTGATATGTTTTCAGGTATCTCCTATACTAATAGAGCCACATGCTCACCGGTTTGCCACATGATGTAGGCCTATGGACTGAACAAGAAACCACCAAAAATTTTAACCAGTCATCGTTCTCACAACACTGAGGACCAGTCATTCGAAATGACTTCTCCATGCATTTTATGCATTGGTAAAAGCACTATGATGAAAAGTGTGATATGTTTTCAGGTATCTCCTATACTAATAGAGCCACATGCTCACCGGTTTGCCACATGATGTAGGCCTATGGACTGAACAAGAAACCACCAAAAATTTTAACCAGTCATCGTTCTCACAACACTGAGGACCAGTCATTCGAAATGACTTCTCCATGCATTTTATGCATTGGTAAAAGCACTATGATGAAAAGTGTGATATGTTTTCAGGTATCTCCTATACTAATAGAGCCACATGCTCACCGGTTTGCCACATGATGTAGGCCTATGGACTGAACAAGAAACCACCAAAAATTTTAACCAGTCATCGTTCTCACAACACTGAGGACCAGTCATTCGAAATGACTTCTCCATGCATTTTATGCATTGGTAAAAGCACTATGATGAAAAGTGTGATATGTTTTCAGGTATCTCCTATACTAATAGAGCCACATGCTCACCGGTTTGCCACATGATGTAGGCCTATGGACTGAACAAGAAACCACCAAAAATTTTAACCAGTCATCGTTCTCACAACACTGAGGACCAGTCATTCGAAATGACTTCTCCATGCATTTTATGCATTGGTAAAAGCACTATGATGAAAAGTGTGATATGTTTTCAGGTATCTCCTATACTAATAGAGCCACATGCTCACCGGTTTGCCACATGATGTAGGCCTATGGACTGAACAAGAAACCACCAAAAATTTTAACCAGTCATCGTTCTCACAACACTGAGGACCAGTCATTCGAAATGACTTCTCCATGCATTTTATGCATTGGTAAAAGCACTATGATGAAAAGTGTGATATGTTTTCAGGTATCTCCTATACTAATAGAGCCACATGCTCACCGGTTTGCCACATGATGTAGGCCTATGGACTGAACAAGAAACCACCAAAAATTTTAACCAGTCATCGTTCTCACAACACTGAGGACCAGTCATTCGAAATGACTTCTCCATGCATTTTATGCATTGGTAAAAGCACTATGATGAAAAGTGTGATATGTTTTCAGGTATCTCCTATACTAATAGAGCCACATGCTCACCGGTTTGCCACATGATGTAGGCCTATGGACTGAACAAGAAACCACCAAAAATTTTAACCAGTCATCGTTCTCACAACACTGAGGACCAGTCATTCGAAATGACTTCTCCATGCATTTTATGCATTGGTAAAAGCACTATGATGAAAAGTGTGATATGTTTTCAGGTATCTCCTATACTAATAGAGCCACATGCTCACCGGTTTGCCACATGATGTAGGCCTATGGACTGAACAAGAAACCACCAAAAATTTTAACCAGTCATCGTTCTCACAACACTGAGGACCAGTCATTCGAAATGACTTCTCCATGCATTTTATGCATTGGTAAAAGCACTATGATGAAAAGTGTGATATGTTTTCAGGTATCTCCTATACTAATAGAGCCACATGCTCACCGGTTTGCCACATGATGTAGGCCTATGGACTGAACAAGAAACCACCAAAAATTTTAACCAGTCATCGTTCTCACAACACTGAGGACCAGTCATTCGAAATGACTTCTCCATGCATTTTATGCATTGGTAAAAGCACTATGATGAAAAGTGTGATATGTTTTCAGGTATCTCCTATACTAATAGAGCCACATGCTCACCGGTTTGCCACATGATGTAGGCCTATGGACTGAACAAGAAACCACCAAAAATTTTAACCAGTCATCGTTCTCACAACACTGAGGACCAGTCATTCGAAATGACTTCTCCATGCATTTTATGCATTGGTAAAAGCACTATGATGAAAAGTGTGATATGTTTTCAGGTATCTCCTATACTAATAGAGCCACATGCTCACCGGTTTGCCACATGATGTAGGCCTATGGACTGAACAAGAAACCACCAAAAATTTTAACCAGTCATCGTTCTCACAACACTGAGGACCAGTCATTCGAAATGACTTCTCCATGCATTTTATGCATTGGTAAAAGCACTATGATGAAAAGTGTGATATGTTTTCAGGTATCTCCTATACTAATAGAGCCACATGCTCACCGGTTTGCCACATGATGTAGGCCTATGGACTGAACAAGAAACCACCAAAAATTTTAACCAGTCATCGTTCTCACAACACTGAGGACCAGTCATTCGAAATGACTTCTCCATGCATTTTATGCATTGGTAAAAGCACTATGATGAAAAGTGTGATATGTTTTCAGGTATCTCCTATACTAATAGAGCCACATGCTCACCGGTTTGCCACATGATGTAGGCCTATGGACTGAACAAGAAACCACCAAAAATTTTAACCAGTCATCGTTCTCACAACACTGAGGACCAGTCATTCGAAATGACTTCTCCATGCATTTTATGCATTGGTAAAAGCACTATGATGAAAAGTGTGATATGTTTTCAGGTATCTCCTATACTAATAGAGCCACATGCTCACCGGTTTGCCACATGATGTAGGCCTATGGACTGAACAAGAAACCACCAAAAATTTTAACCAGTCATCGTTCTCACAACACTGAGGACCAGTCATTCGAAATGACTTCTCCATGCATTTTATGCATTGGTAAAAGCACTATGATGAAAAGTGTGATATGTTTTCAGGTATCTCCTATACTAATAGAGCCACATGCTCACCGGTTTGCCACATGATGTAGGCCTATGGACTGAACAAGAAACCACCAAAAATTTTAACCAGTCATCGTTCTCACAACACTGAGGACCAGTCATTCGAAATGACTTCTCCATGCATTTTATGCATTGGTAAAAGCACTATGATGAAAAGTGTGATATGTTTTCAGGTATCTCCTATACTAATAGAGCCACATGCTCACCGGTTTGCCACATGATGTAGGCCTATGGACTGAACAAGAAACCACCAAAAATTTTAACCAGTCATCGTTCTCACAACACTGAGGACCAGTCATTCGAAATGACTTCTCCATGCATTTTATGCATTGGTAAAAGCACTATGATGAAAAGTGTGATATGTTTTCAGGTATCTCCTATACTAATAGAGCCACATGCTCACCGGTTTGCCACATGATGTAGGCCTATGGACTGAACAAGAAACCACCAAAAATTTTAACCAGTCATCGTTCTCACAACACTGAGGACCAGTCATTCGAAATGACTTCTCCATGCATTTTATGCATTGGTAAAAGCACTATGATGAAAAGTGTGATATGTTTTCAGGTATCTCCTATACTAATAGAGCCACATGCTCACCGGTTTGCCACATGATGTAGGCCTATGGACTGAACAAGAAACCACCAAAAATTTTAACCAGTCATCGTTCTCACAACACTGAGGACCAGTCATTCGAAATGACTTCTCCATGCATTTTATGCATTGGTAAAAGCACTATGATGAAAAGTGTGATATGTTTTCAGGTATCTCCTATACTAATAGAGCCACATGCTCACCGGTTTGCCACATGATGTAGGCCTATGGACTGAACAAGAAACCACCAAAAATTTTAACCAGTCATCGTTCTCACAACACTGAGGACCAGTCATTCGAAATGACTTCTCCATGCATTTTATGCATTGGTAAAAGCACTATGATGAAAAGTGTGATATGTTTTCAGGTATCTCCTATACTAATAGAGCCACATGCTCACCGGTTTGCCACATGATGTAGGCCTATGGACTGAACAAGAAACCACCAAAAATTTTAACCAGTCATCGTTCTCACAACACTGAGGACCAGTCATTCGAAATGACTTCTCCATGCATTTTATGCATTGGTAAAAGCACTATGATGAAAAGTGTGATATGTTTTCAGGTATCTCCTATACTAATAGAGCCACATGCTCACCGGTTTGCCACATGATGTAGGCCTATGGACTGAACAAGAAACCACCAAAAATTTTAACCAGTCATCGTTCTCACAACACTGAGGACCAGTCATTCGAAATGACTTCTCCATGCATTTTATGCATTGGTAAAAGCACTATGATGAAAAGTGTGATATGTTTTCAGGTATCTCCTATACTAATAGAGCCACATGCTCACCGGTTTGCCACATGATGTAGGCCTATGGACTGAACAAGAAACCACCAAAAATTTTAACCAGTCATCGTTCTCACAACACTGAGGACCAGTCATTCGAAATGACTTCTCCATGCATTTTATGCATTGGTAAAAGCACTATGATGAAAAGTGTGATATGTTTTCAGGTATCTCCTATACTAATAGAGCCACATGCTCACCGGTTTGCCACATGATGTAGGCCTATGGACTGAACAAGAAACCACCAAAAATTTTAACCAGTCATCGTTCTCACAACACTGAGGACCAGTCATTCGAAATGACTTCTCCATGCATTTTATGCATTGGTAAAAGCACTATGATGAAAAGTGTGATATGTTTTCAGGTATCTCCTATACTAATAGAGCCACATGCTCACCGGTTTGCCACATGATGTAGGCCTATGGACTGAACAAGAAACCACCAAAAATTTTAACCAGTCATCGTTCTCACAACACTGAGGACCAGTCATTCGAAATGACTTCTCCATGCATTTTATGCATTGGTAAAAGCACTATGATGAAAAGTGTGATATGTTTTCAGGTATCTCCTATACTAATAGAGCCACATGCTCACCGGTTTGCCACATGATGTAGGCCTATGGACTGAACAAGAAACCACCAAAAATTTTAACCAGTCATCGTTCTCACAACACTGAGGACCAGTCATTCGAAATGACTTCTCCATGCATTTTATGCATTGGTAAAAGCACTATGATGAAAAGTGTGATATGTTTTCAGGTATCTCCTATACTAATAGAGCCACATGCTCACCGGTTTGCCACATGATGTAGGCCTATGGACTGAACAAGAAACCACCAAAAATTTTAACCAGTCATCGTTCTCACAACACTGAGGACCAGTCATTCGAAATGACTTCTCCATTCATTTTATGCATTGGTAAAAGCACTATGATGAAAAGTGATATGTTTTCAGGTATCTCCTATACTAATAGAGCCACATGCTCACCGGTTTGCCACATGATGTAGGCCTATGGACTGAACAAGAAACCACCAAAAATTTTAACCAGTCATCGTTCTCACAACACTGAGGACCAGTCATTCGAAATGACTTCTCCATGCATTTTATGCATTGGTAAAAGCACTATGATGAAAAGTGTGATATGTTTTCAGGTATCTCCTATACTAATAGAGCCACATGCTCACCGGTTTGCCACATGATGTAGGCCTATGGACTGAACAAGAAACCACCAAAAATTTTAACCAGTCATCGTTCTCACAACACTGAGGACCAGTCATTCGAAATGACTTCTCCATGCATTTTATGCATTGGTAAAAGCACTATGATGAAAAGTGTGATATGTTTTCAGGTATCTCCTATACTAATAGAGCCACATGCTCACCGGTTTGCCACATGATGTAGGCCTATGGACTGAACAAGAAACCACCAAAAATTTTAACCAGTCATCGTTCTCACAACACTGAGGACCAGTCATTCGAAATGACTTCTCCATGCATTTTATGCATTGGTAAAAGCACTATGATGAAAAGTGTGATATGTTTTCAGGTATCTCCTATACTAATAGAGCCACATGCTCACCGGTTTGCCACATGATGTAGGCCTATGGACTGAACAAGAAACCACCAAAAATTTTAACCAGTCATCGTTCTCACAACACTGAGGACCAGTCATTCGAAATGACTTCTCCATGCATTTTATGCATTGGTAAAAGCACTATGATGAAAAGTGTGATATGTTTTCAGGTATCTCCTATACTAATAGAGCCACATGCTCACCGGTTTGCCACATGATGTAGGCCTATGGACTGAACAAGAAACCACAAAAAATTTTAACCAGTCATCGTTCTCACAACACTGAGGACCAGTCATTCGAAATGACTTCTCCATGCATTTTATGCATTGGTAAAAGCACTATGATGAAAAGTGTGATATGTTTTCAGGTATCTCCTATACTAATAGAGCCACATGCTCACCGGTTTGCCACATGATGTAGGCCTATGGACTGAACAAGAAACCACCAAAAATTTTAACCAGTCATCGTTCTCACAACACTGAGGACCAGTCATTCGAAATGACTTCTCCATGCATTTTATGCATTGGTAAAAGCACTATGATGAAAAGTGTGATATGTTTTCAGGTATCTCCTATACTAATAGAGCCACATGCTCACCGGTTTGCCACATGATGTAGGCCTATGGACTGAACAAGAAACCACCAAAAATTTTAACCAGTCATCGTTCTCACAACACTGAGGACCAGTCATTCGAAATGACTTCTCCATGCATTTTATGCATTGGTAAAAGCACTATGATGAAAAGTGTGATATGTTTTCAGGTATCTCCTATACTAATAGAGCCACATGCTCACCGGTTTGCCACATGATGTAGGCCTATGGACTGAACAAGAAACCACCAAAAATTTTAACCAGTCATCGTTCTCACAACACTGAGGACCAGTCATTCGAAATGACTTCTCCATGCATTTTATGCATTGGTAAAAGCACTATGATGAAAAGTGTGATATGTTTTCAGGTATCTCCTATACTAATAGAGCCACATGCTCACCGGTTTGCCACATGATGTAGGCCTATGGACTGAACAAGAAACCACCAAAAATTTTAACCAGTCATCGTTCTCACAACACTGAGGACCAGTCATTCGAAATGACTTCTCCATGCATTTTATGCATTGGTAAAAGCACTATGATGAAAAGTGTGATATGTTTTCAGGTATCTCCTATACTAATAGAGCCACATGCTCACCGGTTTGCCACATGATGTAGGCCTATGGACTGAACAAGAAACCACCAAAAATTTTAACCAGTCATCGTTCTCACAACACTGAGGACCAGTCATTCGAAATGACTTCTCCATGCATTTTATGCATTGGTAAAAGCACTATGATGAAAAGTGTGATATGTTTTCAGGTATCTCCTATACTATTAGAGCCACATGCTCACCGGTTTGCCACATGATGTAGGCCTATGGACTGAACAAGAAACCACCAAAAATTTTAACCAGTCATCGTTCTCACAACACTGAGGACCAGTCATTCGAAATGACTTCTCCATGCATTTTATGCATTGGTAAAAGCACTATGATGAAAAGTGTGATATGTTTTCAGGTATCTCCTATACTAATAGAGCCACATGCTCACCGGTTTGCCACATGATGTAGGCCTATGGACTGAACAAGAAACCACGAAAAACTTTAACCAGTCATCGTTCTCACAACACTGAGGACCAGTCATTCGAAATGACTTCTCCATGCATTTTATGCATTGGTAAAAGCACTATGATGAAAAGTGTGATATGTTTTCAGGTATCTCCTATACTAATAGAGCCACATGCTCACCGGTTTGCCACATGATGTAGGCCTATGGACTGAACAAGAAACCACCAAAAATTTTAACCAGTCATCGTTCTCACAACACTGAGGACCAGTCATTCGAAATGACTTCTCCATGCATTTTATGCATTGGTAAAAGCACTATGATGAAAAGTGTGATATGTGATATGTTTTCAGGTATCATCCTATACTAATAGAGCCACATGCTCACCGGTTTGCCACATGATGTAGGCCTATGGACCTGAACAAGAAACCACCAAAAATTTTACCAGTCATCGTTCTCACAACACTGAGGACCAGTCATTCGAAATGACTTCTCCATGCATTTTATGCATTGGTAAAAGCACTATGATGAAAAGTGTGATATGTTTTCAGGTATCTCCTATACTAATAGAGCCACATGCTCACCGATTTGCCACATGATGTAGGCCTATGGACTGAACAAGAAACCACCAAAAATTTTAATCAGTCATCGTTCTCACAACACTGAGGACCAGTCATTCGAAATGACTTCTCCATGCATTTTATGCATTGGTAAAAGCACTATGATGAAAAGTGTGATATGTTTTCAGGTATCTCCTATACTAATAGAGGCCACAATGCTCACCGTTTTTGCCACATGATGTAGGCCTATGGACTGAACAAGAAACCACCAAAAATTTAACCAGTCATCGTTCTCACAACACTGAGGACCAGTCATTCGAAATGACTTCTCCATGCATTTTATGCATTGGTAAAAGCACTATGATGAAAAATGTGATATGTTTTCAGGTATCTCCTATACTAGAGCCACATGCTCACCGGTTTGCCACATGATGTAGGCCTATGGACTGAACAAGAACCACCAAAATTTTAACCAGTCATCGTTCTCACAACACTGAGGACCAGTCATTCGAAATGACTTCTCCATGCATTTTATGCATTGGTAAAAGCACTATGATGAAAAGTGTGATATGTTTTCAGGTATCTCCTATACTAATAGAGCCACATGCTCACGGTTTGCCACATGATGTAGGCCTATGGACTGAACAAGAAACCACCAAAAATTTTAACCAGTCATCGTTCTCACAACACTGAGGACCAGTCATTCGAAATGACTTCTCCATGCATTTTATGCATTGGTAAAGCACTATGATGAAAAGTGTGATATGTTTTCAGGTATCTCCTATACTAATAGAGCCACATGCTCACCGGTTTGCCACATGATGTAGGCCTATGGACTGAACAAGAAACCACCAAAATTTTAACCAGTCATCGTTCTCACAACACTGAGGACCAGTCATTCGAAATGACTTCTCCATGCATTTTATGCATTGGTAAAAGCACTATGATGAAAAGTGTGATATGTTTTCAGGTATCTCCTATACTAATAGAGCCACATGCTCACCCGGGGTTTGGCCACATGATGTAGGCCTATGGACTGAACAAGAAACCACCAAAAATTTTAACCAGTCATCGTTCTCACAACACTGAGGACCAGTCATTCGAAATGACTTCTCCATGCATTTTATGCATTGTAAAAAGCACTATGATGAAAAAGTGTGATATGTTTTCAGGTATCTCCTATACTAATAGAGCCACATGCTCACCGGTTTGCCACATGATGTAGGCCTATGGACTGAACAAGAACCACCAAAAATTTTTTACCAGTCATCGGTTCTCACAACACTGAGGACCAGTCATTCGAAATGACTTCTCCATGCATTTTATGCATTGGTAAAAGCACTATGATGAAAAGTGTGATATGTTTTCAGGTATCTCCTATACTAATAGAGCCACATGCTCACCGATTGCCACATGATGTAGGCCTATGGACTGAACAAGAAACCACCAAAAATTTTAATCAGTCATCGTTCTCACAACACTGAGGACCAGTCATTCGAAATGACTTCTCCATGCATTTTTATGCATTGGTAAAAGCACTATGATGAAAAGTGTGATATGTTTTCAGGTATCTCCTATACTATAGAGCCACATGCTCACCGGTTTGCCACATGATGTAGGCCTATGGACTGAACAAGAACCACCAAAAATTTTTAACCAGTCATCGTTCTCACAACCACTGAGGACCAGTCATTCGAAATGACTTCTCCATGCATTTTATGCATTGGTAAAAGCACTATGATGAAAAGTGTGATATGTTTTCAGGTATCTCCTATACTAAGAGCCACATGCTCACCGGTTTGCCACATGATGTAGGCCTATGGACTGAACAAGAAACCACCAAAAATTTTTAACCAGTCATCGTTCTCACAACACTGAGGACCAGTCATTCGAAATGACTTCTCCATGCATTTTATGCATTGGTAAAAGCACTATGATGAAAAGTGTGATATGTTTTCAGGTATCTCCTATACTAATAGAGCCACATGCTCACGGGTTTGCCACATGATGTAGGCCTATGGACTGAACAAGAAACCACCAAAAATTTTAACCAGTCATCGTTCTCACAACACTGAGGACCAGTCATTCGAAATGACTTCTCCATGCATTTTATGCATTGGTAAAAGCACTATGATGAAAAGTGTGATATGTTTTCAGGTATCTCCTATACTAATAGAGCCACATGCTCACCGGTTTTGCCCACATGATGTAGGCCTATGGACTGAACACAGAAACAACCAAAAATTTTAACCAGTCATCGTTCTCACAACACTGAGGACCAGTCATTCGAAATGACTTCTCCATGCATTTTATGCATTGGTAAAAGCACTATGATGAAAAGTGTGATATGTTTTTCAGGTATCTCCTATACTAATAGAGCCACATGCTCACCGGTTTGCCACATGATGTAGGCCTATGGACAGAACAAGAAACCACCAAAAACCAGTCATCGTTCTCACAACACTGAGGACCAGTCATTCGAAATGACTTCTCCATGCATTTTATGCATTGGTAAAAGCACTATGATGAAAAGTGTGATATGTTTTCAGGTATCTCCTATACTAATAGAGCCACATGCTCACCGGTTTGCCACATGATGTAGGCCTATGGACTGAACAAGAAACCACCAAAAATTTTAACCAGTCATCGTTCTCACAACACTGAGGACCAGTCATTCGAAATGACTTCTCCATGCATTTTATGCATTGGTAAAAGCACTATGATGAAAAGTGTGATATGTTTTCAGGTATCTCCTATACTAATAGAGCCACATGCTCACCGGTTTGCCACATGATGTAGGCCTATGGACTGAACAAGAAACCACCAAAAATTTTAACCAGTCATCGTTCTCACAACACTGAGGACCAGTCATTCGAAATGACTTCTCCATGCATTTTATGCATTGGTAAAAGCACTATGATGAAAAGTGTGATATGTTTTCAGGTATCTCCTATACTAATAGAGCCACATGCTCACCGGTTTGCCACATGATGTAGGCCTATGGACTGAACAAGAAACCACCAAAAATTTTAACCAGTCATCGTTCTCACAACACTGAGGACCAGTCATTCGAAATGACTTCTCCATGCATTTTATGCATTGGTAAAAGCACTATGATGAAAAGTGTGATATGTTTTCAGGTATCTCCTATACTAATAGAGCCACATGCTCACCGGTTTGCCACATGATGTAGGCCTATGGACTGAACAAGAAACCACCAAAAATTTTAACCAGTCATCGTTCTCACAACACTGAGGACCAGTCATTCGAAATGACTTCTCCATGCATTTTATGCATTGGTAAAAGCACTATGATGAAAAGTGTGATATGTTTTCAGGTATCTCCTATACTAATAGAGCCACATGCTCACCGGTTTGCCACATGATGTAGGCCTATGGACTGAACAAGAAACCACCAAAAATTTTAACCAGTCATCGTTCTCACAACACTGAGGACCAGTCATTCGAAATGACTTCTCCATGCATTTTATGCATTGGTAAAAGCACTATGATGAAAAGTGTGATATGTTTTCAGGTATCTCCTATACTAATAGAGCCACATGCTCACCGGTTTGCCACATGATGTAGGCCTATGGACTGAACAAGAAACCACCAAAAATTTTAACCAGTCATCGTTCTCACAACACTGAGGACCAGTCATTCGAAATGACTTCTCCATGCATTTTATGCATTGGTAAAAGCACTATGATGAAAAGTGTGATATGTTTTCAGGTATCTCCTATACTAATAGAGCCACATGCTCACCGGTTTGCCACATGATGTAGGCCTATGGACTGAACAAGAAACCACCAAAAATTTTAACCAGTCATCGTTCTCACAACACTGAGGACCAGTCATTCGAAATGACTTCTCCATGCATTTTATGCATTGGTAAAAGCACTATGATGAAAAGTGTGATATGTTTTCAGGTATCTCCTATACTAATAGAGCCACATGCTCACCGGTTTGCCACATGATGTAGGCCTATGGACTGAACAAGAAACCACCAAAAATTGTTAACCAGTCATCGTTCTCACAACACTGAGGACCAGTCATTCGAAATATGACTTCTCCATGCATTTTATGCATTGGTAAAAGCACTATGATGAAAAGTG
>NW_027193968.1:0-33320 GCF_032444005.1 Ranitomeya imitator | reverse complement strand
CGAAATGACTTCTCCATGCATTTTATGCATTGGTAAAAGCACTATGATGAAAAGTGTGATATGTTTTCAGGTATCTCCTATACTAATAGAGCCACATGCTCACCGGTTTGCCACACGATGTAGGCCTATGGACTGAACAAGAAACACCAAAAATTTTAACCAGTCATCGTTCTCACAACACTGAGGGACCAGTCATTCGAAATGACTTCTCCATGCATTTTATGCATTGGTAAAAGCACTATGATGAAAAGTGTGATATGTTTTCAGGTATCTCCTATACTAATAGAGCCACATGCTCACCGGTTTGCCACATGATGTAGGCCTATGGACTGAACAAGAAACCACCAAAAAATTTAACCAGTCATCGTTCTCACAACACTGAGGACCAGTCATTCGAAAATGACTTCTCCATGCATTTTATGCATTGTTAAAAGCACTATGATGAAAAGTGTGATATGTTTTCAGGTATCTCCTATACTAATAGAGCCACATGCTCACCGGTTTGCCACATGATGTAGGCCTATGGACTGAACAAGAAACCACCAAAAAATTTTAACCAGTCATCGTTCTCACAACGCTGAGGACCAGTCATTCGAAATGACTTCTCCATGCATTTTATGCATTGGTAAAAGCACTATGATGAAAAGTGTGATATGTTTTCAGGTATCTCCTATACTAATAGAGCCACATGCTCACCGGTTTGCCACATGATGTAGGCCTATGGACTGAACAAGAAACCACCAAAAATTTTAACCAGTCATCGTTCTCACAACACTGAGGACCAGTCATTCGAAATGACTTCTCCATGCATTTTATGCATTGGTAAAAGCACTATGATGAAAAGTGTGATATGTTTTCAGGTATCTCCTATACTAATAGAGCCACATGCTCACCGGTTTGCCACATGATGTAGGCCTATGGACTGAACAAGAAACCACCAAAAATTTTTAACCAGTCATCGTTCTCACAACACTGAGGACCAGTCATTCGAAATGACTTCTCCATGCATTTTATGCATTGGTAAAAGCACTATGATGAAAAGTGTGATATGTTTTCAGGTATCTCCTATACTAATAGAGCCACATGCTCACCGGTTTGCCACATGATGTAGGCCTATGGACTGAACAAGAAACCACCAAAAATTTTAACCAGTCATCGTTCTCACAACACTGAGGACCAGTCATTCGAAATGACTTCTCCATGCATTTTATGCATTGGTAAAAGCACTATGATGAAAAGTGTGATATGTTTTCAGGTATCTCCTATACTAATAGAGCCACATGCTCACCGGTTTGCCACATGATGTAGGCCTATGGACTGAACAAGAAACCACCAAAAATTTTAACCAGTCATCGTTCTCACAACACTGAGGACCAGTCATTCGAAATGACTTCTCCATGCATTTTATGCATTGGTAAAAGCACTATGATGAAAAGTGTGATATGTTTTCAGGTATCTCCTATACTAATAGGGCCACATGCTCACCGGTTTGCCACACGATGTAGGCCTATGGAACTGAACAAGAAACCACCAAAAATTTTAACCAGTCATCGTTCTCACAACACTGAGGACCAGTCATTCGAAATGGACTTCTCCATGCATTTTATGCATTGGTAAAAGCACTATGATGAAAAGTGTGATATGTTTTCAGGTATCTCCTATACTAATAGAGCCACATGCTCACCGGTTTGCCACACGATGTAGGCCTATGGACTGAACAAGAAACCACCAAAAATTTTAACCAGTCATCGTTCTCACAACACTGAGGACCAGTCATTCGAAATGACTTCTCCATGCATTTTATGCATTGGTAAAGCACTATGATGAAAAGTGTGATATGTTTTCAGGTATCTCCTATACTAATAGAGCCACATGCTCACCGGTTTGCCACATGATGTAGGCCTATGGAACTGAACAAGAAACCACCAAAAATTTTAACCAGTCATCGTTCTCACAACACTGAGGACCAGTCATTCGAAATGACTTCTCCATGCATTTTATGCATTGGTAAAAGCACTATGATGAAAAGTGTGATATGTTTTCAGGTATCTCCTATACTAATAGAGCCACATGCTCACCGGTTTGCCACATGATGTAGGCCTATGGACTGAACAAGAAACCACCAAAAATTTTAACCAGTCATCGTTCTCACAACACTGAGGACCAGTCATTCGAAATGACTTCTCATGCATTTTATGCATTGGTAAAAGCACTATGATGAAAAGTGTGATATGTTTTCAGGTATCTCCTATACTAATAGAGCCACATGCTCACCGGTTTGCCACATGATGTAGGCCTATGGACTGAACAAGAAACCACCAAACATTTTAACCAGTCCATCGTTCTCACAACACTGAGGACCAGTCATTCGAAATGACTTCTCCATGCATTTTATGCATTGGTTAAAAGCACTATGATGAAAAGTGTGATATGTTTTCAGGTATCTCCTATACTAATACAGCCACATGCTCACCGGTTTGCACATGATGTAGGCCTATGACTGAACAAGAAACCACCAAAATTTTAACCAGTCATCGTTCTCACAACACTGAGGACCAGTCATTCGAAATGACTTCTCCATGCATTTTATGCATTGGTAAAAGCACTATGATGAAAAGTGTGATATGTTTTCAGGTATCTCCTATACTAATAGAGCCACATGCTCACCGGTTTGCCACATGATGTAGGCCTATGGACTGAACAAGAAACCACCAAAAATTTTAACCAGTCATCGTTCTCACAACACTGAGGACCAGTCATTCGAAATGACTTCTCCATGCATTTTATGCATTGTAAAAGCACTATGATGAAAAGTGTGATATGTTTTCAGGTATCTCCTATACTAATAGAGCCACATGCTCACCGGTTTGCCACATGATGTAGGCCTATGGACTGAACAAGAAACCACCAAAAATTTTAACCAGTCATCGTTCTCACAAACACTGAGGACCAGTCATTCGAAATGACTTCTCCATGCATTTTATGCATTGGTAAAAGCACTATGATGAAAAGTGTGATATGTTTTCAGGTATCTCCTATACTAATAGAGCCACATGCTCACCGGTTTGCCACACGATGTAGGCCTATGGACTGAACAAGAAACCACCAAAAATTTTAGCCAGTCATCGTTCTCACAACACTTAGGACCAGTCATTCGAAATGACTTCTCCATGCATTTTATGCATTGGTAAAAGCACTATGATGAAAAGTGTGATATGTTTTCAGGTATCTCCTATACTAATAGAGCCACATGCTCACCGGTTTGCCACATGATGTAGGCCTATGGGACTGAACAAGAAACCACCAAAAATTTTAACCAGTCATCGTTCTCACAACACTGAGGACCAGTCATTCGAAATGACTTCTCCATGCATTTTATGCATTGGTAAAAGCACTATGATGAAAAGTGTGATATGTTTTCAGGTATCTCCTATACTAATAGAGCCACATGCTCACCGGTTTGCCACATGATGTAGGCCTATGGACTGAACAAGAAACCACCACAAATTTTAACCAGTCATCGTTCTCACAACACTGAGGACCAGTCATTCGAATATGACTTTCTCCATGCATTTTATGCATTGGTAAAAGCACTATGATGAAAAGTGTGATATGTTTTCAGGTATCTCCTATACTAATAGAGCCACATGCTCACCGGTTTGCCACACGATGTAGGCCTATGGACTGAACAAGAAACCACCAAAAATTTTAACCAGTCATCGTTCTCACAACACTGAGGACCAGTCATTCGAAATGACTTCTCCATGCATTTTATGCATTGGTAAAAGCACTATGATGAAAAGTGTGATATGTTTTCAGGTATCTCCTATACTAATAGAGCCACATGCTCACCGGTTTGCCACATGATGTAGGCCTATGGACTGAACAAGAAACCACCAAAAATTTTAACCAGTCATCGTTCTCACAACACTGAGGACCAGTCATTTGAAATGACTTCTTCATGCATTTTATGCATTGGTAAAAGCACTATGATGAAAAGTGTGATATGTTTTCAGGTATCTCCTATACTAATAGAGCCACATGCTCACCGGTTTTGCCACATGATGTAGGCCTATGGACTGAACAAGAAACCACCAAAAATTTTAACCAGTCATCGTTCTCACAACACTGAGGACCAGTCATTCGAAATGACTTCTCCATGCATTTTATGCATTGGTAAAAGCACTATGATGAAAAGTGTGATATGTTTTCAGGTATCTCCTATACTAATAGAGCCACATGCTCACCGGTTTTGCCACACGATGTAGGCCTATGGACTGAACAAGAAACCACCAAAAATTTTAACCAGTCATCGTTCTCACAACACTGAGGACCAGTCATTCGAAATGACTTCTCCATGCATTTTATGCATTGGTAAAAGCACTATGATGAAAAAGTGTGATATGTTTTCAGGTGATCTCCTATACTAATAGAGCCACATGCTCACCGGTTTGCCACATGATGTAGCCTATGGAACTGAACAAGAAACCACCAAAAATTTTAACCAGTCATCGTTCTCACAACACTGAGGACCAGTCATTCGAAATGACTTCTCCATGCATTTTATGCATTGGTAAAAGCACTATGATGAAAAGTGTGATATGTTTTCAGGTATCTCCTATACTAATAGAGCCACATGCTCACCGGTTTGCCACATGATGTAGGCCTATGGACTGAAACAAGAAACCACCAAAAATTTTAACCAGTCATCGTTCTCACAACACTGAGGACCAGTCATTCGAAATGACTTCTCCATGCATTTTATGCATTGGTAAAAGCACTATGATGAAAAGTGTGATATGTTTTCAGGTATCTCCTATACTAAATAGAGCCACATGCTCACCGGTTTGCCACACGATGTAGGCCTATGGACTGAACAAGAAACCACCAAAAATTTTAACCAGTCATCGTTCTCACAACACTGAGGACCAGTCATTCGAAATGACTTCTCCATGCATTTTATGCATTGGTAAAAGCACTATGATGAAAAGTGTGATATGTTTTCAGGTATCTCCTATACTAATAGAGCCACATGCTCACCGGTTTGCCACATGATGTAGGCCTATGGACTGAACAAGAAACCACCAAAAATTTTAACCAGTCATCGTTCTCACAACACTGAGGACCAGTCATTTGAAATGACTTCTCATGCATTTTATGCATTGGTAAAAGCACTATGATGAAAAGTGTGATATGTTTTCAGGTATCTCCTATACTAATAGAGCCACATGCTCACCGTTTGCCACATGATGTAGGCCTATGGACTGAACAAGAAACCGACCAAAAATTTTAACCAGTCATCGTTCTCACAACACTGAGGACCAGTCATTCGAAATGACTTCTCCATGCATTTTATGCATTGGTAAAAGCACTATGATGAAAAGTGTGATATGTTTTCAGGTATCTCCTATACTAATAGAGCCACATGCTCACCGGTTTGCCACACGATGTAGGCCTATGGGACTGAACAAGAAACCACCAAAATTTTTAACCAGTCATCGTTCTCACAACACTGAGGACCAGTCATTCGAAATGACTTCTCCATGCATTTTATGCATTGGTAAAAGCACTATGATGAAAAGTGTGATATGTTTTCAGGTATCTCCTATACTATTAGAGCCACATGCTCACCGGTTTGCCAAATGATTGTAGGCCTATGGACTGAACAAGAAACCACCAAAAAATTTTAACCAGTCATCGTTCTCACAACACTGAGGACCAGTCATTCGAAATGACTTCTCCATGCATTTTATGCATTGGTAAAAGCACTATGATGAAAAGTGTGATATGTTTTCAGGTATCTCCTATACTAATAGAGCCACATGCTCACCTGGTTTGCCACATGATGTAGGCCTATGGACTGAACAAGAAACCACCAAAAATTTTAACCAGTCATCGTTCTCACAACACTGAGGACCAGTCATTCGAAATGACTTCTCCATGCATTTTATGCATTGGTAAAAGCACTATGATGAAAAGTGTGATGTTTTCAGGTATCTCCTATACTAATAGAGCCACATGCTCACCGGTTTGCCACATGATGTAGGCCTATGGACTGAACAAGAAACCACCAAAAATTTTAACCAGTCATCGTTCTCACAACACTGAGGACCAGTCATTCGAAATGACTTCTCCATGCATTTTATGCATTGGTAAAAGCACTATGATGAAAAGTGTGATATGTTTTCAGGTATCTCCTATACTAATAGAGCCACATGCTCACCGGTTTGCCACACGATGTAGGCCTATGGACTGAACAAGAAACCACCAAAAATTTTAACCAGTCATCGTTCTCACAACACTGAGGACCAGTCATTCGAAATGACTTCTCCATGCATTTTATGCATTGGTAAAAGCACTATGATGAAAAGTGTGATATGTTTTCAGGTATCTCCTATACTAATAGAGCCACATGCTCACCGGTTTGCCACATGATGTAGGCCTATGGACTGAACAAGAAACCACCAAAATTTTAACCAGTCATCGTTTCTCACAACACTGAGGACCAGTCATTCGAAATGACTTCTCCATGCATTTATGCATTGGTAAAAGCACTATGATGAAAAGTGTGATATGTTTTCAGGTATCTCCTATACTAATAGAGCCACATGCTCACCGGTTTGCCACATGATGTAGGCCTATGGGACTGAACAAGAAACCACCAAAAATTTTAACCAGTCATCGTTCTCACAACACTGAGGACCAGTCATTCGAAATGACTTCTCCATGCATTTTATGCATTGGTAAAAGCACTATGATGAAAGTGTGATATGTTTTCAGGTATCTCCTATACTAATAGAGCCACATGCTCACCGGTTTGCCACATGATGTAGGCCTATGGACTGAACAAGAAACCACCAAAAATTTTAACCAGTCATCGTTCTCACAACACTGAGGACCAGTCATTCGAAATGACTTCTCCATGCATTTTATGCATTGGTAAAAGCACTATGATGAAAAGTGTGATATGTTTTCAGGTATCTCCTATACTAATAGAGCCACATGCTCACCGTGTTTGCCACATGATGTAGGCCTATGGACTGAACAAGAAACCACCAAAAATTTTAACCAGTCATCGTTCTCACAACACTGAGGACCAGTCATTCGAAATGACTTCTCCATGCATTTTATGCATTGGTAAAAGCACTATGATGAAAAGTGTGATATGTTTTCAGGTATCTCCTATACTAATAGAGCCACATGCTCACCGGTTTGCCACATGATGTAGGCCTATGGACTGAACAAGAAACCACCAAAAATTTTAACCAGTCATCGTTCTCACAACACTGAGGACCAGTCATTCGAAATGACTTCTCCATGCATTTTATGCATTGGTAAAAAGCACTATGATGAAAAGTGTGATATGTTTTCGGTATCTCCTATACTAATAGAGCCACATGCTCACCGGTTTGCCACATGATGTAGGCCTATGGACTGAACAAGAAACCACCAAAAATTTTAACCAGTCATCGTTCTCACAACACTGAGGACCAGTCATTCGAAATGACTTCTCTATGCAATTTTATGCATTGGTAAAAGCACTATGATGAAAAGTGTGATATGTTTTCAGGTATCTCCTATACTAATAGAGCCACATGCTCACCGGTTTGCCACATGATGTAGGCCCTATGGACTGAACAAGAAACCACCAAAAATTTTAACCAGTCATCGTTCTCACAACACTGAGGACCAGTCATTCGAAATGACTTCTCCATGCATTTTATGCATTGGTAAAAGCACTATGATGAAAAGTTGTGATATGTTTTCAGGTATCTCCTATACTAATAGAGCCACATGCTCACCGGTTTGCCACATGATGTAGGGCCTATGGACTGAACAAGAAACCACCAAAAATTTTAACCAGTCATCGTTCTCACAACACTGAGGACCAGTCATTCGAAATGACTTCTCCATGCATTTTATGCATTGGTAAAAGCACTATGATGAAAAGTGTGATATGTTTTCAGGTATCTCCTATACTAATAGAGCCACATGCTCACCAGGTTTGCCACATGATGTAGGCCTATGGACTGAACAAGGAAACCAGCCAAAAATTTTAACCAGTCATCGTTCTCACAACACTGAGGACCAGTCATTCGAAATGACTTCTCCATGCATTTTATGCATTGGTAAAAGCACTATGATGAAAAGTGTGATATGTTTTCAGGTATCTCCTATACTAATAGAGCCACATGCTCACCGGTTTGCCACATGATGTAGGCCTATGGACTGAACAAGAAACCACCAAAAATTTTAACCAGTCATCGTTCTCACAACACTGAGGGACCAGTCATTCGAAATGACTTCTCCATGCATTTTATGCATTGGTAAAAGCACTATGATGAAAAGTGTGATATGTTTTCAGGTATCTCCTATACTAATAGAGCCACATGCTCACCGGTTTGCCACATGATGTAGGCCTATGGACTTGACAAGAAACCACCAAAAATTTTAACAGTCATCGTTCTCACAACACTGAGGACCAGTCATTCGAAATGACTTCTCCATGCATTTTATGCATTGGTAAAAGCACTATGATGAAAAGTGTGATATGTTTTTCAGGTATCTCCTATACTATATGGCCACATGCTCACCGGTTTGCCACATGATGTAGGCCTATGGACTGAACAAGAAACCACCAAAAATTTAACCAGTCATCGTTCTCACAACACTGAGGACCAGTCATTCGAAATGACTTCTCCATGCATTTTTATGCAATGGTAAAAGCACTATGATGAAAAGTGTGATATGTTTTCAGGTATCTCCTATACTAATAGAGCCACATGCTCACCGGTTTGCCACATGATGTAGGCCTATGGACTGAACAAGAAACCACCAAAAATTTTAACCAGTCATCGTTCTCACAACACTGAGGACCAGTCATTCTGAAATGACTTCTCCATGCATTTTATGCATTGGTAAAAGCACTATGATGAAAAGTGTGATATGTTTTCAGGTATCTCCTATACTAATAGAGCCACATGCTCACCGGTTTGCCACATGATGTAGGCCTATGGACTGAACAAGAAACCACCAAAAATTTTAACCAGTCATCGTTCTCACAACACTGAGGACCAGTCATTCGAAATGACTTCTCCATGCATTTTATGCATTGGTAAAAGCACTATGATGAAAAGTGTGATATGTTTTCAGGTATCTCCTATACTAATTGAGCCACATGCTCACCGGTTTGCCACATGATGTAGGCCTATGGACTGAACAAGAAACCACCAAAATTTTAACCAGTCATCAGTTCTCACAACACTGAGGACCAGTCATTCGAAATGACTTCCTCCATGCATTTTATGCATTGGTAAAAGCACTATGATGAAAAGTGTGATATGTTTTCAGGTATCTCCTATACTAATAGAGCCACATGCTCACCGGTTTGCCACATGATGTAGGCCTATGGACTGAACAAGAAACCACCAAAAATTTTAACCAGTCATCGTTCTCACAACACTGAGGACCAGTCATTCGAAATGACTTCTCCATGCATTTTATGCATTGGTAAAAGCACTATGATGAAAAGTGTGATATGTTTTCAGGTATCTCCTATACTAATAGAGCCACATGCTCACCGGTTTGCCACATGATGTAGGCCTATGGACTGAACAAGAAACCACCAAAAATTTTAACCAGTCATCGTTCTCACAACACTGAGGACCAGTCATTCGAAATGACTTCTCCATGCATTTTATGCATTGGTAAAAGCACTATGATGAAAAGTGTGATATGTTTTCAGGTATCTCCTATACTAATAGAGCCACATGCTCACCGGTTTGCCACATGATGTAGGCCTATGGAACTGAACAAGAAACCACCAAAAATTTTAACCAGTCATCGTTCTCACAACACTGAGGACCAGTCATTCGAAATGACTTCTCCATGCATTTTATGCATTGGTAAAGCACTATGATGAAAAGTGTGATATGTTTTCAGGTATCTCCTATACTAATAGAGCCACATGCTCACCGGTTTGCCACATGATGTAGGCCTATGGACTGAACAAGAAACCACCAAAAATTTTAACCAGTCATCGTTCTCACAACACTGAGGACCAGTCATTCGAAATGACTTCTCCATGCATTTTATGCATTGGTAAAAGCACTATGATGAAAAGTGTGATATGTTTTCAGGTATCTCCTATACTAATAGAGCCACATGCTCACCGGTTTGCCACATGATGTAGGCCTATGGACTGAACAAGAAACCACCAAAAATTTTAACCAGTCATCGTTCTCACAACACTGAGGACCAGTCATTCGAAATGACTTCTCCATGCATTTTATGCATTGGTAAAAGCACTATGATGAAAAGTGTGATATGTTTTCAGGTATCTCCTATACTAATAGAGCCACATGCTCACCGGTTTGCCACATGATGTAGGCCTATGGACTGAACAAGAAACCACCAAAAATTTTAACCAGTCATCGTTCTCACAACACTGAGGACCAGTCATTCGAAATGACTTCTCCATGCATTTTATGCATTGGTAAAAGCACTATGATGAAAAGTGTGATATGTTTTCAGGTATCTCCTATACTAATAGAGCCACATGCTCACCGGTTTGCCACATGATGGTAGGCCTATGGACTGAACAAGAAACCACCAAAAATTTTAAACCAGTCATCTTTCTCACAACACTGAGGACCAGTCATTCGAAATGACTTCTCCATGCATTTTATGCATTGGTAAAAGCACTATGATGAAAAGTGTGATATGTTTTCAGGTATCTCCTATACTAATAGAGCCACATGCTCACCGGTTTGCCACATGATGTAGGGCCTATGGACTGAACAAGAAACCACCGAAAAATTTTAACCAGTCATCGTTCTCACAACACTGAGGACCAGTCATTCGAAATGACTTCTCCATGCATTTTATGCATTGGTAAAAGCACTATGATGAAAAGTGTGATATGTTTTCAGGTATCTCCTATACTAATAGAGCCACATGCTCACCGGTTTGCCACATGATGTAGGCCTATGGACTGAACAAGAAACCACCAAAAATTTTAACCAGTCATCGTTCTCACAACACTGAGGACCAGTCATTCGAAATGACTTCTCCATGCATTTTATGCATTGGTAAAAGCACTATGATGAAAAGTGTGATATGTTTTCAGGTATCTCCTATACTAATAGAGCCACATGCTCACCGGTTTGCCACATGATGTAGGCCTATGGATCTGAACAAGAAACCACCAAAAAATTTTAACCAGTCATCGTTCTCACAACACTGAGGACCAGTCATTCGAAATGACTTCTCCATGCATTTTATGCATTGGTAAAAGCACTATGGATGAAAAGTGTGATATGTTTTCAGGTATCTCCTATACTAATAGAGCCACATGCTCACCGGTTTGCCACAAGATGTAGGCCTATGGACTGAACAAGAAACCACCACCAAAATTTTAACCAGTCATCGTTCTCACAACACTGAGGACCAGTCATTCGAAATGACTTCTCCATGCATTTTATGCATTGGTAAAAGCACTATGATGAAGAAGTGTGATATGTTTTTCAGGTATCTCCTATACTAATAGAGCCACATGCTCACCGGTTTGCCACATGATGTAGGCCTATGGACTGAACAAGAAACCACCAAAAATTTTAACCAGTCATCGTTCTCACAACACTGAGGACCAGTCATTCGAAATGACTTCTCCATGCATTTTATGCATTGGTAAAAGCACTATGATGAAAAGTGTGATATGTTTTCAGGTATCTCCTATACTAATAGAGCCACATGCTCACTGGTTTGCCACATGATGTAGGCCTATGGACTGAACAAGAAACCACCAAAATTTTAACCAGTCATCGTTCTCACAACACTGAGGGACCAGTCATTCGAAATGACTTCTCCATGCATTTTATGCATTGGTAAAAGCACTATGATGAAAAGTGTGATGTTTTTCAGGTATCTCCTATACTAATAGAGCCACATGCTCACCGGTTTGCCACATGATGTATGGCCTATGGACTGAACAAGAAACCACCAAAAATTTTAACCAGTCATCGTTCTCACAACACTGAGGACCAGTCATTCGAAATGACTTCTCCGATGCATTTTATGCATTGGTAAAAGCACTATGATGAAAAGTGTGATATGTTTTCAGGTATCTCCTATACTAATAGAGCCACATGCTCACCGGTTTGGCCACATGATGTAGGCCTATGGACTGAACAAGAAACCACCAAAAATTTTAACCAGTCATCGTTCTCACAACACTGAGGACCAGTCATTCGAAATGACTTCTCCATGCATTTTATGCATTGGTAAAAGCACTATGATGAAAAGTGTGATATGTTTTCAGGTATCTCCTATACTAATAGAGCCACATGCTCACCGGTTTGCCACATGATGTAGGCCTATGGACTGAACAAGAAACCACCAAAAATTTTAACCAGTCATCGTTCTCACAACACTGAGGACCAGTCATTCGAAATGACTTCTCCATGCATTTTATGCATTGGTAAAAGCACTATGATGAAAAGTGTGATATGTTTTCAGGTATCTCCCTATACTAATAGAGCCACATGCTCACCGGTTTGCCACATGATGTAGGCCTATGGACTGAACAAGAAAACCACCAAAAATTTTAACCAGTCATCGTTCTCACAACACTGAGGACCAGTCATTCGAAATGACTTCTCCATGCAATTTTATGCATTGGTAAAAGCACTATGATGAAAAGTGTGATATGTTTTCAGGTATCTCCTATACTAATAGAGCCACATGCTCACCGGTTTGCCACATGATGTAGGGCCTATGGACTGAACAAGAAACCACCAAAAATTTTAACCAGTCATCGTTCTCACAACACTGAGGACCAGTCATTCGAAATGACTTCTCCATGCATTTTATGCATTGGTAAAAGCACTATGATGAAAAGTGTGATATGTTTTCAGGTATCTCCTATACTAATAGAGCCACATGCTCACCGGGTTTGCCACATGATGTAGGCCTATGGACTGAACAAGAAACCACAAAAATTTTAACCAGTCATCGTTCTCACAACCACTGAGGACCAGTCATTCGAAATGACTTCTCCATGCATTTTATGCATTGGTAAAGCACTATGATGAAAAGTGTGATATGTTTTCAGGTATCTCCTATACTAATAGAGCCACATGCTCACCGGTTTGCCACATGATGTAGGCCTATGGGACTGAACAAGAAACCACCAAAAATTTTAACCAGTCATCGTTCTCACAACACTGAGGACCAGTCATTCGAAATGACTTCTCTATGCATTTTATGCATTGGTAAAAAAGCACTATGATGAAAAGTGTGATATGTTTTCAGGTATCTCCATATACTAATAGAGCCACATGCTCACCGGTTTGCCACATGATGTAGGCCTATGGACTGAACAAGAAACCACCAAAAATTTAAACCAGTCATCGTTCTCACAACACTGAGGACCAGTCATTCGAAATGACTTCTCCATTGCATCTTTATGCATTGGTAAAAGGCACTATGATGAAAAGCTGTGATATGTTTGTCAGGTATCTCCTATACTAATAGAGCCACATGCTCACCGGTTTGCCACATGATGTAGGCCTACTGGGACTGATGCAGAAACCGACCAAAAGATTATATAAGTCAGTCATCGTTCTCACGCATAACATGACCGCTCCCAGGTCATTCGGATAATGACCTTCTCCATGCAACGTTTATGCATTGGTAAAAGCACTATGTGATCTGAATAGTCGTGATGTGTGTTTCGAATGTGAATCTCCTATACTAATAGAGCCACATGCTCACCGGTTAGTTGGCCCTGACATGATGTAGGCCTATGTGATCTGAACAAGAAACCAGACCAGTCATTCGAAATGACTTCTCCATGCATTTTATGCATTGGTAAAAGCACTATGATGAAAAGTGTGATATGTTTTCAGGTATCTCCTATACTAATAGAGCCACATGCTCACCGGTTTGCCACATGATGTAGGCCTATGGACTGAACAAGAAACCACCAAAAATTTTAACCAGTCATCGTTCTCACAACACTGAGGACCAGTCATTCGAAATGACTTCTCCATGCATTTTATGCATTGGTAAAAGCACTATGATGAAAAGTGTGATATGTTTTCAGGTATCTCCTATACTAATAGAGCCACATGCTCACCGGTTTGCCACATGATGTAGGCCTATGGACTGAACAAGAAACCACCAAAAATTTTAACCAGTCATCGTTCTCACAACACTGAGGACCAGTCATTCGAAATGACTTCTCCATGCATTTTATGCATTGGTAAAAGCACTATGATGAAAAGTGTGATATGTTTTCAGGTATCTCCTATACTAATAGAGCCACATGCTCACCGGTTTGCCACATGATGTAGGCCTATGGACTGAACAAGAAACCACCAAAAATTTTAACCAGTCATCGTTCTCACAACACTGAGGACCAGTCATTCGAAATGACTTCTCCATGCATTTTATGCATTGGTAAAAGCACTATGATGAAAAGTGTGATATGTTTTCAGGTATCTCCTATACTAATAGAGCCACATGCTCACCGGTTTGCCACATGATGTAGGCCTATGGACTGAACAAGAAACCACCAAAAATTTTAACCAGTCATCGTTCTCACAACACTGAGGACCAGTCATTCGAAATGACTTCTCCATGCATTTTATGCATTGGTAAAAGCACTATGATGAAAAGTGTGATATGTTTTCAGGTATCTCCTATACTAATAGAGCCACATGCTCACCGGTTTGCCACATGATGTAGGCCTATGGACTGAACAAGAAACCACCAAAAATTTTAACCAGTCATCGTTCTCACAACACTGAGGACCAGTCATTCGAAATGACTTCTCCATGCATTTTATGCATTGGTAAAAGCACTATGATGAAAAGTGTGATATGTTTTCAGGTATCTCCTATACTAATAGAGCCACATGCTCACCGGTTTGCCACATGATGTAGGCCTATGGACTGAACAAGAAACCACCAAAAATTTTAACCAGTCATCGTTCTCACAACACTGAGGACCAGTCATTCGAAATGACTTCTCCATGCATTTTATGCATTGGTAAAAGCACTATGATGAAAAGTGTGATATGTTTTCAGGTATCTCCTATACTAATAGAGCCACATGCTCACCGGTTTGCCACATGATGTAGGCCTATGGACTGAACAAGAAACCACCAAAAATTTTAACCAGTCATCGTTCTCACAACACTGAGGACCAGTCATTCGAAATGACTTCTCCATGCATTTTATGCATTGGTAAAAGCACTATGATGAAAAGTGTGATATGTTTTCAGGTATCTCCTATACTAATAGAGCCACATGCTCACCGGTTTGCCACATGATGTAGGCCTATGGACTGAACAAGAAACCACCAAAAATTTTAACCAGTCATCGTTCTCACAACACTGAGGACCAGTCATTCGAAATGACTTCTCCATGCATTTTATGCATTGGTAAAAGCACTATGATGAAAAGTGTGATATGTTTTCAGGTATCTCCTATACTAATAGAGCCACATGCTCACCGGTTTGCCACATGATGTAGGCCTATGGACTGAACAAGAAACCACCAAAAATTTTAACCAGTCATCGTTCTCACAACACTGAGGACCAGTCATTCGAAATGACTTCTCCATGCATTTTATGCATTGGTAAAAGCACTATGATGAAAAGTGTGATATGTTTTCAGGTATCTCCTATACTAATAGAGCCACATGCTCACCGGTTTGCCACATGATGTAGGCCTATGGACTGAACAAGAAACCACCAAAAATTTTAACCAGTCATCGTTCTCACAACACTGAGGACCAGTCATTCGAAATGACTTCTCCATGCATTTTATGCATTGGTAAAAGCACTATGATGAAAAGTGTGATATGTTTTCAGGTATCTCCTATACTAATAGAGCCACATGCTCACCGGTTTGCCACATGATGTAGGCCTATGGACTGAACAAGAAACCACCAAAAATTTTAACCAGTCATCGTTCTCACAACACTGAGGACCAGTCATTCGAAATGACTTCTCCATGCATTTTATGCATTGGTAAAAGCACTATGATGAAAAGTGTGATATGTTTTCAGGTATCTCCTATACTAATAGAGCCACATGCTCACCGGTTTGCCACATGATGTAGGCCTATGGACTGAACAAGAAACCACCAAAAATTTTAACCAGTCATCGTTCTCACAACACTGAGGACCAGTCATTCGAAATGACTTCTCCATGCATTTTATGCATTGGTAAAAGCACTATGATGAAAAGTGTGATATGTTTTCAGGTATCTCCTATACTAATAGAGCCACATGCTCACCGGTTTGCCACATGATGTAGGCCTATGGACTGAACAAGAAACCACCAAAAATTTTAACCAGTCATCGTTCTCACAACACTGAGGACCAGTCATTCGAAATGACTTCTCCATGCATTTTATGCATTGGTAAAAGCACTATGATGAAAAGTGTGATATGTTTTCAGGTATCTCCTATACTAATAGAGCCACATGCTCACCGGTTTGCCACATGATGTAGGCCTATGGACTGAACAAGAAACCACCAAAAATTTTAACCAGTCATCGTTCTCACAACACTGAGGACCAGTCATTCGAAATGACTTCTCCATGCATTTTATGCATTGGTAAAAGCACTATGATGAAAAGTGTGATATGTTTTCAGGTATCTCCTATACTAATAGAGCCACATGCTCACCGGTTTGCCACATGATGTAGGCCTATGGACTGAACAAGAAACCACCAAAAATTTTAACCAGTCATCGTTCTCACAACACTGAGGACCAGTCATTCGAAATGACTTCTCCATGCATTTTATGCATTGGTAAAAGCACTATGATGAAAAGTGTGATATGTTTTCAGGTATCTCCTATACTAATAGAGCCACATGCTCACCGGTTTGCCACATGATGTAGGCCTATGGACTGAACAAGAAACCACCAAAAATTTTAACCAGTCATCGTTCTCACAACACTGAGGACCAGTCATTCGAAATGACTTCTCCATGCATTTTATGCATTGGTAAAAGCACTATGATGAAAAGTGTGATATGTTTTCAGGTATCTCCTATACTAATAGAGCCACATGCTCACCGGTTTGCCACATGATGTAGGCCTATGGACTGAACAAGAAACCACCAAAAATTTTAACCAGTCATCGTTCTCACAACACTGAGGACCAGTCATTCGAAATGACTTCTCCATGCATTTTATGCATTGGTAAAAGCACTATGATGAAAAGTGTGATATGTTTTCAGGTATCTCCTATACTAATAGAGCCACATGCTCACCGGTTTGCCACATGATGTAGGCCTATGGACTGAACAAGAAACCACCAAAAATTTTAACCAGTCATCGTTCTCACAACACTGAGGACCAGTCATTCGAAATGACTTCTCCATGCATTTTATGCATTGGTAAAAGCACTATGATGAAAAGTGTGATATGTTTTCAGGTATCTCCTATACTAATAGAGCCACATGCTCACCGGTTTGCCACATGATGTAGGCCTATGGACTGAACAAGAAACCACCAAAAATTTTAACCAGTCATCGTTCTCACAACACTGAGGACCAGTCATTCGAAATGACTTCTCCATGCATTTTATGCATTGGTAAAAGCACTATGATGAAAAGTGTGATATGTTTTCAGGTATCTCCTATACTAATAGAGCCACATGCTCACCGGTTTGCCACATGATGTAGGCCTATGGACTGAACAAGAAACCACCAAAAATTTTAACCAGTCATCGTTCTCACAACACTGAGGACCAGTCATTCGAAATGACTTCTCCATGCATTTTATGCATTGGTAAAAGCACTATGATGAAAAGTGTGATATGTTTTCAGGTATCTCCTATACTAATAGAGCCACATGCTCACCGGTTTGCCACATGATGTAGGCCTATGGACTGAACAAGAAACCACCAAAAATTTTAACCAGTCATCGTTCTCACAACACTGAGGACCAGTCATTCGAAATGACTTCTCCATGCATTTTATGCATTGGTAAAAGCACTATGATGAAAAGTGTGATATGTTTTCAGGTATCTCCTATACTAATAGAGCCACATGCTCACCGGTTTGCCACATGATGTAGGCCTATGGACTGAACAAGAAACCACCAAAAATTTTAACCAGTCATCGTTCTCACAACACTGAGGACCAGTCATTCGAAATGACTTCTCCATGCATTTTATGCATTGGTAAAAGCACTATGATGAAAAGTGTGATATGTTTTCAGGTATCTCCTATACTAATAGAGCCACATGCTCACCGGTTTGCCACATGATGTAGGCCTATGGACTGAACAAGAAACCACCAAAAATTTTAACCAGTCATCGTTCTCACAACACTGAGGACCAGTCATTCGAAATGACTTCTCCATGCATTTTATGCATTGGTAAAAGCACTATGATGAAAAGTGTGATATGTTTTCAGGTATCTCCTATACTAATAGAGCCACATGCTCACCGGTTTGCCACATGATGTAGGCCTATGGACTGAACAAGAAACCACCAAAAATTTTAACCAGTCATCGTTCTCACAACACTGAGGACCAGTCATTCGAAATGACTTCTCCATGCATTTTATGCATTGGTAAAAGCACTATGATGAAAAGTGTGATATGTTTTCAGGTATCTCCTATACTAATAGAGCCACATGCTCACCGGTTTGCCACATGATGTAGGCCTATGGACTGAACAAGAAACCACCAAAAATTTTAACCAGTCATCGTTCTCACAACACTGAGGACCAGTCATTCGAAATGACTTCTCCATGCATTTTATGCATTGGTAAAAGCACTATGATGAAAAGTGTGATATGTTTTCAGGTATCTCCTATACTAATAGAGCCACATGCTCACCGGTTTGCCACATGATGTAGGCCTATGGACTGAACAAGAAACCACCAAAAATTTTAACCAGTCATCGTTCTCACAACACTGAGGACCAGTCATTCGAAATGACTTCTCCATGCATTTTATGCATTGGTAAAAGCACTATGATGAAAAGTGTGATATGTTTTCAGGTATCTCCTATACTAATAGAGCCACATGCTCACCGGTTTGCCACATGATGTAGGCCTATGGACTGAACAAGAAACCACCAAAAATTTTAACCAGTCATCGTTCTCACAACACTGAGGACCAGTCATTCGAAATGACTTCTCCATGCATTTTATGCATTGGTAAAAGCACTATGATGAAAAGTGTGATATGTTTTCAGGTATCTCCTATACTAATAGAGCCACATGCTCACCGGTTTGCCACATGATGTAGGCCTATGGACTGAACAAGAAACCACCAAAAATTTTAACCAGTCATCGTTCTCACAACACTGAGGACCAGTCATTCGAAATGACTTCTCCATGCATTTTATGCATTGGTAAAAGCACTATGATGAAAAGTGTGATATGTTTTCAGGTATCTCCTATACTAATAGAGCCACATGCTCACCGGTTTGCCACATGATGTAGGCCTATGGACTGAACAAGAAACCACCAAAAATTTTAACCAGTCATCGTTCTCACAACACTGAGGACCAGTCATTCGAAATGACTTCTCCATGCATTTTATGCATTGGTAAAAGCACTATGATGAAAAGTGTGATATGTTTTCAGGTATCTCCTATACTAATAGAGCCACATGCTCACCGGTTTGCCACATGATGTAGGCCTATGGACTGAACAAGAAACCACCAAAAATTTTAACCAGTCATCGTTCTCACAACACTGAGGACCAGTCATTCGAAATGACTTCTCCATGCATTTTATGCATTGGTAAAAGCACTATGATGAAAAGTGTGATATGTTTTCAGGTATCTCCTATACTAATAGAGCCACATGCTCACCGGTTTGCCACATGATGTAGGCCTATGGACTGAACAAGAAACCACCAAAAATTTTAACCAGTCATCGTTCTCACAACACTGAGGACCAGTCATTCGAAATGACTTCTCCATGCATTTTATGCATTGGTAAAAGCACTATGATGAAAAGTGTGATATGTTTTCAGGTATCTCCTATACTAATAGAGCCACATGCTCACCGGTTTGCCACATGATGTAGGCCTATGGACTGAACAAGAAACCACCAAAAATTTTAACCAGTCATCGTTCTCACAACACTGAGGACCAGTCATTCGAAATGACTTCTCCATGCATTTTATGCATTGGTAAAAGCACTATGATGAAAAGTGTGATATGTTTTCAGGTATCTCCTATACTAATAGAGCCACATGCTCACCGGTTTGCCACATGATGTAGGCCTATGGACTGAACAAGAAACCACCAAAAATTTTAACCAGTCATCGTTCTCACAACACTGAGGACCAGTCATTCGAAATGACTTCTCCATGCATTTTATGCATTGGTAAAAGCACTATGATGAAAAGTGTGATATGTTTTCAGGTATCTCCTATACTAATAGAGCCACATGCTCACCGGTTTGCCACATGATGTAGGCCTATGGACTGAACAAGAAACCACCAAAAATTTTAACCAGTCATCGTTCTCACAACACTGAGGACCAGTCATTCGAAATGACTTCTCCATGCATTTTATGCATTGGTAAAAGCACTATGATGAAAAGTGTGATATGTTTTCAGGTATCTCCTATACTAATAGAGCCACATGCTCACCGGTTTGCCACATGATGTAGGCCTATGGACTGAACAAGAAACCACCAAAAATTTTAACCAGTCATCGTTCTCACAACACTGAGGACCAGTCATTCGAAATGACTTCTCCATGCATTTTATGCATTGGTAAAAGCACTATGATGAAAAGTGTGATATGTTTTCAGGTATCTCCTATACTAATAGAGCCACATGCTCACCGGTTTGCCACATGATGTAGGCCTATGGACTGAACAAGAAACCACCAAAAATTTTAACCAGTCATCGTTCTCACAACACTGAGGACCAGTCATTCGAAATGACTTCTCCATGCATTTTATGCATTGGTAAAAGCACTATGATGAAAAGTGTGATATGTTTTCAGGTATCTCCTATACTAATAGAGCCACATGCTCACCGGTTTGCCACATGATGTAGGCCTATGGACTGAACAAGAAACCACCAAAAATTTTAACCAGTCATCGTTCTCACAACACTGAGGACCAGTCATTCGAAATGACTTCTCCATGCATTTTATGCATTGGTAAAAGCACTATGATGAAAAGTGTGATATGTTTTCAGGTATCTCCTATACTAATAGAGCCACATGCTCACCGGTTTGCCACATGATGTAGGCCTATGGACTGAACAAGAAACCACCAAAAATTTTAACCAGTCATCGTTCTCACAACACTGAGGACCAGTCATTCGAAATGACTTCTCCATGCATTTTATGCATTGGTAAAAGCACTATGATGAAAAGTGTGATATGTTTTCAGGTATCTCCTATACTAATAGAGCCACATGCTCACCGGTTTGCCACATGATGTAGGCCTATGGACTGAACAAGAAACCACCAAAAATTTTAACCAGTCATCGTTCTCACAACACTGAGGACCAGTCATTCGAAATGACTTCTCCATGCATTTTATGCATTGGTAAAAGCACTATGATGAAAAGTGTGATATGTTTTCAGGTATCTCCTATACTAATAGAGCCACATGCTCACCGGTTTGCCACATGATGTAGGCCTATGGACTGAACAAGAAACCACCAAAAATTTTAACCAGTCATCGTTCTCACAACACTGAGGACCAGTCATTCGAAATGACTTCTCCATGCATTTTATGCATTGGTAAAAGCACTATGATGAAAAGTGTGATATGTTTTCAGGTATCTCCTATACTAATAGAGCCACATGCTCACCGGTTTGCCACATGATGTAGGCCTATGGACTGAACAAGAAACCACCAAAAATTTTAACCAGTCATCGTTCTCACAACACTGAGGACCAGTCATTCGAAATGACTTCTCCATGCATTTTATGCATTGGTAAAAGCACTATGATGAAAAGTGTGATATGTTTTCAGGTATCTCCTATACTAATAGAGCCACATGCTCACCGGTTTGCCACATGATGTAGGCCTATGGACTGAACAAGAAACCACCAAAAATTTTAACCAGTCATCGTTCTCACAACACTGAGGACCAGTCATTCGAAATGACTTCTCCATGCATTTTATGCATTGGTAAAAGCACTATGATGAAAAGTGTGATATGTTTTCAGGTATCTCCTATACTAATAGAGCCACATGCTCACCGGTTTGCCACATGATGTAGGCCTATGGACTGAACAAGAAACCACCAAAAATTTTAACCAGTCATCGTTCTCACAACACTGAGGACCAGTCATTCGAAATGACTTCTCCATGCATTTTATGCATTGGTAAAAGCACTATGATGAAAAGTGTGATATGTTTTCAGGTATCTCCTATACTAATAGAGCCACATGCTCACCGGTTTGCCACATGATGTAGGCCTATGGACTGAACAAGAAACCACCAAAAATTTTAACCAGTCATCGTTCTCACAACACTGAGGACCAGTCATTCGAAATGACTTCTCCATGCATTTTATGCATTGGTAAAAGCACTATGATGAAAAGTGTGATATGTTTTCAGGTATCTCCTATACTAATAGAGCCACATGCTCACCGGTTTGCCACATGATGTAGGCCTATGGACTGAACAAGAAACCACCAAAAATTTTAACCAGTCATCGTTCTCACAACACTGAGGACCAGTCATTCGAAATGACTTCTCCATGCATTTTATGCATTGGTAAAAGCACTATGATGAAAAGTGTGATATGTTTTCAGGTATCTCCTATACTAATAGAGCCACATGCTCACCGGTTTGCCACATGATGTAGGCCTATGGACTGAACAAGAAACCACCAAAAATTTTAACCAGTCATCGTTCTCACAACACTGAGGACCAGTCATTCGAAATGACTTCTCCATGCATTTTATGCATTGGTAAAAGCACTATGATGAAAAGTGTGATATGTTTTCAGGTATCTCCTATACTAATAGAGCCACATGCTCACCGGTTTGCCACATGATGTAGGCCTATGGACTGAACAAGAAACCACCAAAAATTTTAACCAGTCATCGTTCTCACAACACTGAGGACCAGTCATTCGAAATGACTTCTCCATGCATTTTATGCATTGGTAAAAGCACTATGATGAAAAGTGTGATATGTTTTCAGGTATCTCCTATACTAATAGAGCCACATGCTCACCGGTTTGCCACATGATGTAGGCCTATGGACTGAACAAGAAACCACCAAAAATTTTAACCAGTCATCGTTCTCACAACACTGAGGACCAGTCATTCGAAATGACTTCTCCATGCATTTTATGCATTGGTAAAAGCACTATGATGAAAAGTGTGATATGTTTTCAGGTATCTCCTATACTAATAGAGCCACATGCTCACCGGTTTGCCACATGATGTAGGCCTATGGACTGAACAAGAAACCACCAAAAATTTTAACCAGTCATCGTTCTCACAACACTGAGGACCAGTCATTCGAAATGACTTCTCCATGCATTTTATGCATTGGTAAAAGCACTATGATGAAAAGTGTGATATGTTTTCAGGTATCTCCTATACTAATAGAGCCACATGCTCACCGGTTTGCCACATGATGTAGGCCTATGGACTGAACAAGAAACCACCAAAAATTTTAACCAGTCATCGTTCTCACAACACTGAGGACCAGTCATTCGAAATGACTTCTCCATGCATTTTATGCATTGGTAAAAGCACTATGATGAAAAGTGTGATATGTTTTCAGGTATCTCCTATACTAATAGAGCCACATGCTCACCGGTTTGCCACATGATGTAGGCCTATGGACTGAACAAGAAACCACCAAAAATTTTAACCAGTCATCGTTCTCACAACACTGAGGACCAGTCATTCGAAATGACTTCTCCATGCATTTTATGCATTGGTAAAAGCACTATGATGAAAAGTGTGATATGTTTTCAGGTATCTCCTATACTAATAGAGCCACATGCTCACCGGTTTGCCACATGATGTAGGCCTATGGACTGAACAAGAAACCACCAAAAATTTTAACCAGTCATCGTTCTCACAACACTGAGGACCAGTCATTCGAAATGACTTCTCCATGCATTTTATGCATTGGTAAAAGCACTATGATGAAAAGTGTGATATGTTTTCAGGTATCTCCTATACTAATAGAGCCACATGCTCACCGGTTTGCCACATGATGTAGGCCTATGGACTGAACAAGAAACCACCAAAAATTTTAACCAGTCATCGTTCTCACAACACTGAGGACCAGTCATTCGAAATGACTTCTCCATGCATTTTATGCATTGGTAAAAGCACTATGATGAAAAGTGTGATATGTTTTCAGGTATCTCCTATACTAATAGAGCCACATGCTCACCGGTTTGCCACATGATGTAGGCCTATGGACTGAACAAGAAACCACCAAAAATTTTAACCAGTCATCGTTCTCACAACACTGAGGACCAGTCATTCGAAATGACTTCTCCATGCATTTTATGCATTGGTAAAAGCACTATGATGAAAAGTGTGATATGTTTTCAGGTATCTCCTATACTAATAGAGCCACATGCTCACCGGTTTGCCACATGATGTAGGCCTATGGACTGAACAAGAAACCACCAAAAATTTTAACCAGTCATCGTTCTCACAACACTGAGGACCAGTCATTCGAAATGACTTCTCCATGCATTTTATGCATTGGTAAAAGCACTATGATGAAAAGTGTGATATGTTTTCAGGTATCTCCTATACTAATAGAGCCACATGCTCACCGGTTTGCCACATGATGTAGGCCTATGGACTGAACAAGAAACCACCAAAAATTTTAACCAGTCATCGTTCTCACAACACTGAGGACCAGTCATTCGAAATGACTTCTCCATGCATTTTATGCATTGGTAAAAGCACTATGATGAAAAGTGTGATATGTTTTCAGGTATCTCCTATACTAATAGAGCCACATGCTCACCGGTTTGCCACATGATGTAGGCCTATGGACTGAACAAGAAACCACCAAAAATTTTAACCAGTCATCGTTCTCACAACACTGAGGACCAGTCATTCGAAATGACTTCTCCATGCATTTTATGCATTGGTAAAAGCACTATGATGAAAAGTGTGATATGTTTTCAGGTATCTCCTATACTAATAGAGCCACATGCTCACCGGTTTGCCACATGATGTAGGCCTATGGACTGAACAAGAAACCACCAAAAATTTTAACCAGTCATCGTTCTCACAACACTGAGGACCAGTCATTCGAAATGACTTCTCCATGCATTTTATGCATTGGTAAAAGCACTATGATGAAAAGTGTGATATGTTTTCAGGTATCTCCTATACTAATAGAGCCACATGCTCACCGGTTTGCCACATGATGTAGGCCTATGGACTGAACAAGAAACCACCAAAAATTTTAACCAGTCATCGTTCTCACAACACTGAGGACCAGTCATTCGAAATGACTTCTCCATGCATTTTATGCATTGGTAAAAGCACTATGATGAAAAGTGTGATATGTTTTCAGGTATCTCCTATACTAATAGAGCCACATGCTCACCGGTTTGCCACATGATGTAGGCCTATGGACTGAACAAGAAACCACCAAAAATTTTAACCAGTCATCGTTCTCACAACACTGAGGACCAGTCATTCGAAATGACTTCTCCATGCATTTTATGCATTGGTAAAAGCACTATGATGAAAAGTGTGATATGTTTTCAGGTATCTCCTATACTAATAGAGCCACATGCTCACCGGTTTGCCACATGATGTAGGCCTATGGACTGAACAAGAAACCACCAAAAATTTTAACCAGTCATCGTTCTCACAACACTGAGGACCAGTCATTCGAAATGACTTCTCCATGCATTTTATGCATTGGTAAAAGCACTATGATGAAAAGTGTGATATGTTTTCAGGTATCTCCTATACTAATAGAGCCACATGCTCACCGGTTTGCCACATGATGTAGGCCTATGGACTGAACAAGAAACCACCAAAAATTTTAACCAGTCATCGTTCTCACAACACTGAGGACCAGTCATTCGAAATGACTTCTCCATGCATTTTATGCATTGGTAAAAGCACTATGATGAAAAGTGTGATATGTTTTCAGGTATCTCCTATACTAATAGAGCCACATGCTCACCGGTTTGCCACATGATGTAGGCCTATGGACTGAACAAGAAACCACCAAAAATTTTAACCAGTCATCGTTCTCACAACACTGAGGACCAGTCATTCGAAATGACTTCTCCATGCATTTTATGCATTGGTAAAAGCACTATGATGAAAAGTGTGATATGTTTTCAGGTATCTCCTATACTAATAGAGCCACATGCTCACCGGTTTGCCACATGATGTAGGCCTATGGACTGAACAAGAAACCACCAAAAATTTTAACCAGTCATCGTTCTCACAACACTGAGGACCAGTCATTCGAAATGACTTCTCCATGCATTTTATGCATTGGTAAAAGCACTATGATGAAAAGTGTGATATGTTTTCAGGTATCTCCTATACTAATAGAGCCACATGCTCACCGGTTTGCCACATGATGTAGGCCTATGGACTGAACAAGAAACCACCAAAAATTTTAACCAGTCATCGTTCTCACAACACTGAGGACCAGTCATTCGAAATGACTTCTCCATGCATTTTATGCATTGGTAAAAGCACTATGATGAAAAGTGTGATATGTTTTCAGGTATCTCCTATACTAATAGAGCCACATGCTCACCGGTTTGCCACATGATGTAGGCCTATGGACTGAACAAGAAACCACCAAAAATTTTAACCAGTCATCGTTCTCACAACACTGAGGACCAGTCATTCGAAATGACTTCTCCATGCATTTTATGCATTGGTAAAAGCACTATGATGAAAAGTGTGATATGTTTTCAGGTATCTCCTATACTAATAGAGCCACATGCTCACCGGTTTGCCACATGATGTAGGCCTATGGACTGAACAAGAAACCACCAAAAATTTTAACCAGTCATCGTTCTCACAACACTGAGGACCAGTCATTCGAAATGACTTCTCCATGCATTTTATGCATTGGTAAAAGCACTATGATGAAAAGTGTGATATGTTTTCAGGTATCTCCTATACTAATAGAGCCACATGCTCACCGGTTTGCCACATGATGTAGGCCTATGGACTGAACAAGAAACCACCAAAAATTTTAACCAGTCATCGTTCTCACAACACTGAGGACCAGTCATTCGAAATGACTGCTCCATGCATTTTATGCATTGGTAAAAGCACTATGATGAAAAGTGTGATATGTTTTCAGGTATCTCCTATACTAATAGAGCCACATGCTCACCGGTTTGCCACATGATGTAGGCCTATGGACTGAACAAGAAACCACCAAAAATTTTAACCAGTCATCGTTCTCACAACACTGAGGACCAGTCATTCGAAATGACTTCTCCATGCATTTTATGCATTGGTAAAAGCACTATGATGAAAAGTGTGATATGTTTTCAGGTATCTCCTATACTAATAGAGCCACATGCTCACCGGTTTGCCACATGATGTAGGCCTATGGACTGAACAAGAAACCACCAAAAATTTTAACCAGTCATCGTTCTCACAACACTGAGGACCAGTCATTCGAAATGACTTCTCCATGCATTTTATGCATTGGTAAAAGCACTATGATGAAAAGTGTGATATGTTTTCAGGTATCTCCTATACTAATAGAGCCACATGCTCACCGGTTTGCCACATGATGTAGGCCTATGGACTGAACAAGAAACCACCAAAAATTTTAACCAGTCATCGTTCTCACAACACTGAGGACCAGTCATTCGAAATGACTTCTCCATGCATTTTATGCATTGGTAAAAGCACTATGATGAAAAGTGTGATATGTTTTCAGGTATCTCCTATACTAATAGAGCCACATGCTCACCGGTTTGCCACATGATGTAGGCCTATGGACTGAACAAGAAACCACCAAAAATTTTAACCAGTCATCGTTCTCACAACACTGAGGACCAGTCATTCGAAATGACTTCTCCATGCATTTTATGCATTGGTAAAAGCACTATGATGAAAAGTGTGATATGTTTTCAGGTATCTCCTATACTAATAGAGCCACATGCTCACCGGTTTGCCACATGATGTAGGCCTATGGACTGAACAAGAAACCACCAAAAATTTTAACCAGTCATCGTTCTCACAACACTGAGGACCAGTCATTCGAAATGACTTCTCCATGCATTTTATGCATTGGTAAAAGCACTATGATGAAAAGTGTGATATGTTTTCAGGTATCTCCTATACTAATAGAGCCACATGCTCACCGGTTTGCCACATGATGTAGGCCTATGGACTGAACAAGAAACCACCAAAAATTTTAACCAGTCATCGTTCTCACAACACTGAGGACCAGTCATTCGAAATGACTTCTCCATGCATTTTATGCATTGGTAAAAGCACTATGATGAAAAGTGTGATATGTTTTCAGGTATCTCCTATACTAATAGAGCCACATGCTCACCGGTTTGCCACATGATGTAGGCCTATGGACTGAACAAGAAACCACCAAAAATTTTAACCAGTCATCGTTCTCACAACACTGAGGACCAGTCATTCGAAATGACTTCTCCATGCATTTTATGCATTGGTAAAAGCACTATGATGAAAAGTGTGATATGTTTTCAGGTATCTCCTATACTAATAGAGCCACATGCTCACCGGTTTGCCACATGATGTAGGCCTATGGACTGAACAAGAAACCACCAAAAATTTTAACCAGTCATCGTTCTCACAACACTGAGGACCAGTCATTCGAAATGACTTCTCCATGCATTTTATGCATTGGTAAAAGCACTATGATGAAAAGTGTGATATGTTTTCAGGTATCTCCTATACTAATAGAGCCACATGCTCACCGGTTTGCCACATGATGTAGGCCTATGGACTGAACAAGAAACCACCAAAAATTTTAACCAGTCATCGTTCTCACAACACTGAGGACCAGTCATTCGAAATGACTTCTCCATGCATTTTATGCATTGGTAAAAGCACTATGATGAAAAGTGTGATATGTTTTCAGGTATCTCCTATACTAATAGAGCCACATGCTCACCGGTTTGCCACATGATGTAGGCCTATGGACTGAACAAGAAACCACCCAAAATTTTAACCAGTCATCGTTCTCACAACACTGAGGACCAGTCATTCGAAATGACTTCTCCATGCATTTTATGCATTGGTAAAAGCACTATGATGAAAAGTGTGATATGTTTTCAGGTATCTCCTATACTAATAGAGCCACATGCTCACCGGTTTGCCACATGATGTAGGCCTATGGACTGAACAAGAAACCACCAAAAATTTTAACCAGTCATCGTTCTCACAACACTGAGGACCAGTCATTCGAAATGACTTCTCCATGCATTTTATGCATTGGTAAAAGCACTATGATGAAAAGTGTGATATGTTTTCAGGTATCTCCTATACTAATAGAGCCACATGCTCACCGGTTTGCCACATGATGTAGGCCTATGGACTGAACAAGAAACCACCCAAAATTTTAACCAGTCATCGTTCTCACAACACTGAGGACCAGTCATTCGAAATGACTTCTCCATGCATTTTATGCATTGGTAAAAGCACTATGATGAAAAGTGTGATATGTTTTCAGGTATCTCCTATACTAATAGAGCCACATGCTCACCGGTTTGCCACATGATGTAGGCCTATGGACTGAACAAGAAACCACCAAAAATTTTAACCAGTCATCGTTCTCACAACACTGAGGACCAGTCATTCGAAATGACTTCTCCATGCATTTTATGCATTGGTAAAAGCACTATGATGAAAAGTGTGATATGTTTTCAGGTATCTCCTATACTAATAGAGCCACATGCTCACCGGTTTGCCACATGATGTGGGCCTATGGACTGAACAAGAAACCACCAAAAATTTTAACCAGTCATCGTTCTCACAACACTGAGGACCAGTCATTCGAAATGACTTCTCCATGCATTTTATGCATTGGTAAAAGCACTATGATGAAAAGTGTGATATGTTTTCAGGTATCTCCTATACTAATAGAGCCACATGCTCACCGGTTTGCCACATGATGTAGGCCTATGGACTGAACAAGAAACCACCAAAAATTTTAACCAGTCATCGTTCTCACAACACTGAGGACCAGTCATTCGAAATGACTTCTCCATGCATTTTATGCATTGGTAAAAGCACTATGATGAAAAGTGTGATATGTTTTCAGGTATCTCCTATACTAATAGAGCCACATGCTCACCGGTTTGCCACATGATGTGGGCCTGTGGACTGAACAAGAAACCACCAAAAATTTTAACCAGTCATCGTTCTCACAACACTGAGGACCAGTCATTCGAAATGACTTCTCCATGCATTTTATGCATTGGTAAAAGCACTATGATGAAAAGTGTGATATGTTTTCAGGTATCTCCTATACTAATAGAGCCACATGCTCACCGGTTTGCCACATGATGTAGGCCTATGGACTGAACAAGAAACCACCAAAATTTTAACCAGTCATCGTTCTCACAACACTGAGGACCAGTCATTCGAAATGACTTCTCCATGCATTTTATGCATTGGTAAAAGCACTATGATGAAAAGTGTGATATGTTTTCAGGTATCTCCTATACTAATAGAGCCACATGCTCACCGGTTTGCCACATGATGTAGGCCTATGGACTGAACAAGAAACCACCAAAAATTTTAACCAGTCATCGTTCTCACAACACTGAGGACCAGTCATTCGAAATGACTTCTCCATGCATTTTATGCATTGGTAAAAGCACTATGATGAAAAGTGTGATATGTTTTCAGGTATCTCCTATACTAATAGAGCCACATGCTCACCGGTTTGCCACATGATGTAGGCCTATGGACTGAACAAGAAACCACCAAAAATTTTAACCAGTCATCGTTCTCACAACACTGAGGACCAGTCATTCGAAATGACTTCTCCATGCATTTTATGCATTGGTAAAAGCACTATGATGAAAAGTGTGATATGTTTTCAGGTATCTCCTATACTAATAGAGCCACATGCTCACCGGTTTGCCACATGATGTAGGCCTATGGACTGAACAAGAAACCACCAAAAATTTTAACCAGTCATCGTTCTCACAACACTGAGGACCAGTCATTCGAAATGACTTCTCCATGCATTTTATGCATTGGTAAAAGCACTATGATGAAAAGTGTGATATGTTTTCAGGTATCTCCTATACTAATAGAGCCACATGCTCACCGGTTTGCCACATGATGTAGGCCTATGGACTGAACAAGAAACCACCAAAAATTTTAACCAGTCATCGTTCTCACAACACTGAGGACCAGTCATTCGAAATGACTTCTCCATGCATTTTATGCATTGGTAAAAGCACTATGATGAAAAGTGTGATATGTTTTCAGGTATCTCCTATACTAATAGAGCCACATGCTCACCGGTTTGCCACATGATGTAGGCCTATGGACTGAACAAGAAACCACCAAAAATTTTAACCAGTCATTGTTCTCACAACACTGAGGACCAGTCATTCGAAATGACTTCTCCATGCATTTTATGCATTGGTAAAAGCACTATGATGAAAAGTGTGATATGTTTTCAGGTATCTCCTATACTAATAGAGCCACATGCTCACCGGTTTGCCACATGATGTAGGCCTATGGACTGAACAAGAAACCACCAAAAATTTTAACCAGTCATTGTTCTCACAACACTGAGGACCAGTCATTCGAAATGACTTCTCCATGCATTTTATGCATTGGTAAAAGCACTATGATGAAAAGTGTGATATGTTTTCAGGTATCTCCTATACTAATAGAGCCACATGCTCACTGGTTTGCCACATGATGTAGGCCTATGGACTGAACAAGAAACCACCAAAAATTTTAACCAGTCATCGTTCTCACAACACTGAGGACCAGTCATTCGAAATGACTTCTCCATGCATTTTATGCATTGGTAAAAGCACTATGATGAAAAGTGTGATATGTTTTCAGGTATCTCCTATATTATTAGAGCCACATGCTCACCGGTTTGCCACATGATGTAGGCCTGTGGACTGAACAAGAAACCACCAAAAATTTTAACCAGTCATCGTTCTCACAACACTGAGGACCAGTCATTCGAAATGACTTCTCCATGCATTTTATGCATTGGTAAAAGCACTATGATGAAAAGTGTGATATGTTTTCAGGTATCTCCTATACTAATAGAGCCACATGCTCACCGGTTTGCCACATGATGTAGGCCTATGGACTGAACAAGAAACCACCAAAAATTTTAACCAGTCATCGTTCTCACAACACTGAGGACCAGTCATTCGAAATGACTTCTCCATGCATTTTATGCATTGGTAAAAGCACTATGATGAAAAGTGTGATATGTTTTCAGGTATCTCCTATACTAATAGAGCCACATGCTCACCGGTTTGTCACATGATGTAGGCCTATGGACTGAACAAGAAACCACCAAAAATTTTAACCAGTCATCGTTCTCACAACACTGAGGACCAGTCATTCGAAATGACTTCTCCATGCATTTTATGCATTGGTAAAAGCACTATGATGAAAAGTGTGATATGTTTTCAGGTATCTCCTATACTAATAGAGCCATATGGTCACCGGTTTGCCACATGATGTAGGCCTATGGACTGAACAAGAAACCACCAAAATTTTAACCAGTCATCGTTCTCACAACACTGAGGACCAGTCATTCGAAATGACTTCTCCATGCATTTTATGCATTGGTAAAAGCACTATGATGAAAAGTGTGATATGTTTTCAGGTATCTCCTATACTAATAGAGCCACATGCTCACCGGTTTGCCACATGATGTAGGCCTATGGACTGAACAAGAAACCACCAAAAATTTTAACCAGTCATTGTTCTCACAACACTGAGGACCAGTCATTCGAAATGACTTCTCCATGCATTTTATGCATTGGTAAAAGCACTATGATGAAAAGTGTGATATGTTTTCAGGTATCTCCTATACTAATAGAGCCACATGCTCACCGGTTTGCCACATGATGTAGGCCTATGGACTGAACAAGAAACCACCAAAAATTTAACCAGTCATCGTTCTCACAACACTGAGGACCAGTCATTCGAAATGACTTCTCCATGCATTTTATGCATTGGTAAAAGCACTATGATGAAAAGTGGGATATGTTTTCAGGTATCTCCTATACTAATAGAGCCACATGCTCACCGGTTTGTCACATGATGTAGGCCTATGGACTGAACAAGAAACCACCAAAAATTTTAACCAGTCATCGTTCTCACAAC
>NW_027193967.1:0-52529 GCF_032444005.1 Ranitomeya imitator | reverse complement strand
TCCATGCATTTTATGCATTGGTAAAAGCACTATGATGAAAAGTGTGATATGTTTTCAGGTATCTCCTATACTAATAGAGCCACATGCTCACCGGTTTGCCACATGATGTAGGCCTATGGACTGAACAAGAAACCACCAAAATTTTAGCCAGTCATCGTTCTCACAACACTGAGGACCAGTCATTCGAAATGACTTCTCCATGCATTTTATGCATTGGTAAAAGCACTATGATGAAAAGTGTGATATGTTTTCAGGTATCTCCTATACTAATAGAGCCACATGCTCACCGGTTTGCCACATGATGTAGGCCTATGGACTGAACAAGAAACCACCAAAAATTTTAACCAGTCATCGTTCTCACAACACTGAGGACCAGTCATTCGAAATGACTTCTCCATGCATTTTATGCATTGGTAAAAGCACTATGATGAAAAGTGTGATATGTTTTCAGGTATCTCCTATACTAATAGAGCCACATGCTCACCGGTTTGCCACATGATGTAGGCCCATGGACTGAACAAGAAACCACCAAAAATTTTAACCAGTCATCGTTCTCACAACACTGAGGACCAGTCATTCGAAATGACTTCTCCATGCATTTTATGCATTGGTAAAAGCACTATGATGAAAAGTGTGATATGTTTTCAGGTATCTCCTATACTAATAGAGTCACATGCTCACCGGTTTGCCACATGATGTAGGCCCATGGACTGAACAAGAAACCACCAAAAATTTTAACCAGTCATCGTTCTCACAACACTGAGGACCAGTCATTCGAATTGACTTCTCCATGCATTTTATGCATTGGTAAAAGCACTATGATGAAAAGTGTGATATGTTTTCAGGTATCTCCTATACTAATAGAGCCACATGCTCACCGGTTTGCCACATGATGTAGGCCTATGGACTGAACAAGAAACCACCAAAATTTTAGCCAGTCATCGTTCTCACAACACTGAGGACCAGTCATTCGAAATGACTTCTCCATGCATTTTATGCATTGGTAAAAGCACTATGATGAAAAGTGTGATATGTTTTCAGGTATCTCCTATACTAATAGAGCCACATGCTCACCGGTTTGCCACATGATGTAGGCCTATGGACTGAACAAGAAATCACCAAAAATTTTAACCAGTCATCGTTCTCACAACACTGAGGACCAGTCATTCGAAATGACTTCTCCATGCATTTTATGCATTGGTAAAAGCACTATGATGAAAAGTGTGATACGTTTTCAGGTATCTCCTATACTAATAGAGCCACATGCTCACCGGTTTGCCACATGATGTAGGCCTATGGACTGAACAAGAAACCACCAAAAATTTTAACCAGTCATCGTTCTCACAACACTGAGGACCAGTCATTCGAAATGACTTCTCCATGCATTTTATGCATTGGTAAAAGCACTATGATGAAAAGTGTGATATGTTTTCAGGTATCTCCTATACTAATAGAGCCACATGCTCACCGGTTTGCCACATGATGTAGGCCCATGGACTGAACAAGAAACCACCAAAAATTTTAACCAGTCATCGTTCTCACAACACTGAGGACCAGTCATTCGAAATGACTTCTCCATGCATTTTATGCATTGGTAAAAGCACTATGATGAAAAGTGTGATATGTTTTCAGGTATCTCCTATACTAATAGAGTCACATGCTCACCGGTTTGCCACATGATGTAGGCCCATGGACTGAACAAGAAACCACCAAAAATTTTAACCAGTCATCGTTCTCACAACACTGAGGACCAGTCATTCGAATTGACTTCTCCATGCATTTTATGCATTGGTAAAAGCACTATGATGAAAAGTGTGATATGTTTTCAGGTATCTCCTATACTAATAGAGCCACATGCTCACCGGTTTGCCACATGATGTAGGCCTATGGACTGAACAAGAAACCACCAAAATTTTAGCCAGTCATCGTTCTCACAACACTGAGGACCAGTCATTCGAAATGACTTCTCCATGCATTTTATGCATTGGTAAAAGCACTATGATGAAAAGTGTGATATGTTTTCAGGTATCTCCTATACTAATAGAGCCACATGCTCACCGGTTTGCCACATGATGTAGGCCTATGGACTGAACAAGAAATCACCAAAAATTTTAACCAGTCATCGTTCTCACAACACTGAGGACCAGTCATTCGAAATGACTTCTCCATGCATTTTATGCATTGGTAAAAGCACTATGATGAAAAGTGTGATACGTTTTCAGGTATCTCCTATACTAATAGAGCCACATGCTCACCGGTTTGCCACATGATGTAGGCCTATGGACTGAACAAGAAACCACCAAAAATTTTAACCAGTCATCGTTCTCACAACACTGAGGACCAGTCATTCGAAATGACTTCTCCATGCATTTTATGCATTGGTAAAAGCACTATGATGAAAAGTTTGATATGTTTTCAGGTATCTCCTATACTAATAGAGCCACATGCTCACCGGTTTGCCACATGATGTAGGCCCATGGACTGAACAAGAAACCACCAAAAATTTTAACCAGTCATCGTTCTCACAACACTGAGGACCAGTCATTCGAAATGACTTCTCCATGCATTTTATGCATTGGTAAAAGCACTATGATGAAAAGTGTGATATGTTTTCAGGTATCTCCTATACTAATAGAGTCACATGCTCACCGGTTTGCCACATGATGTAGGCCCATGGACTGAACAAGAAACCACCAAAAATTTTAACCAGTCATCGTTCTCACAACACTGAGGACCAGTCATTCGAATTGACTTCTCCATGCATTTTATGCATTGGTAAAAGCACTATGATGAAAAGTGTGATATGTTTTCAGGTATCTCCTATACTAATAGAGCCACATGCTCACCGGTTTGCCACATGATGTAGGCCTATGGACTGAAAAGGAAACCACCAAAATTTTAACCAGTCATCGTTCTCACAACACTGAGGACCAGTCATTCGAAATGACTTCTCCATGCATTTTATGCATTGGTAAAAGCACTATGATGAAAAGTGTGATATGTTTTCAGGTATCTCCTATACTAATAGAGCCACATGCTCACCGGTTTGCCACATGATGTAGGCCTATGGACTGAACAAGAAACCACCAAAAATTTTAACCAGTCATCGTTCTCACAACACTGAGGACCAGTCATTCGAAATGACTTCTCCATGCATTTTATGCATTGGTAAAAGCACTATGATGAAAAGTGTGATATGTTTTCAGGTATCTCCTATACTAATAGAGCCACATGCTCACCGGTTTGCCACATGATGTAGGCCTATGGACTGAACAAGAAACCACCAAAAATTTTAGCCAGTCATCGTTCTCACAACACTGAGGACCAGTCATTCGAAATGACTTCTCCATGCATTTTATGCATTGGTAAAAGCACTATGATGAAAAGTGTGATATGTTTTCAGGTATCTCCTATACTAATAGAGCCACATGCTCACCGGTTTGCCACATGATGTAGGCCTATGGACTGAACAAGAAACCACCAAAAATTTTAACCAGTCATCGTTCTCACAACACTGAGGACCAGTCATTCGAAATGACTTCTCCATGCATTTTATGCATTGGTAAAAGCACTATGATGAAAAGTGTGATATGTTTTCAGGTATCTCCTATACTAATAGAGCCACATGCTCACCGGTTTGCCACATGATGTAGGCCCATGGACTGAACAAGAAACCACCAAAAATTTTAACCAGTCATCGTTCTCACAACACTGAGGACCAGTCATTCGAAATGACTTCTCCATGCATTTTATGCATTGGTAAAAGCACTATGATGAAAAGTGTGATATGTTTTCAGGTATCTCCTATACTAATAGAGTCACATGCTCACCGGTTTGCCACATGATGTAGGCCCATGGACTGAACAAGAAACCACCAAAAATTTTAACCAGTCATCGTTCTCACAACACTGAGGACCAGTCATTCGAATTGACTTCTCCATGCATTTTATGCATTGGTAAAAGCACTATGATGAAAAGTGTGATATGTTTTCAGGTATCTCCTATACTAATAGAGCCACATGCTCACCGGTTTGCCACATGATGTAGGCCTATGGACTGAACAAGAAACCACCAAAATTTTAGCCAGTCATCGTTCTCACAACACTGAGGACCAGTCATTCGAAATGACTTCTCCATGCATTTTATGCATTGGTAAAAGCACTATGATGAAAAGTGTGATATGTTTTCAGGTATCTCCTATACTAATAGAGCCACATGCTCACCGGTTTGCCACATGATGTAGGCCTATGGACTGAACAAGAAATCACCAAAAATTTTAACCAGTCATCGTTCTCACAACACTGAGGACCAGTCATTCGAAATGACTTCTCCATGCATTTTATGCATTGGTAAAAGCACTATGATGAAAAGTGTGATACGTTTTCAGGTATCTCCTATACTAATAGAGCCACATGCTCACCGGTTTGCCACATGATGTAGGCCTATGGACTGAACAAGAAACCACCAAAAATTTTAACCAGTCATCGTTCTCACAACACTGAGGACCAGTCATTCGAAATGACTTCTCCATGCATTTTCTGCATTGGTAAAAGCACTATGATGAAAAGTGTGATATGTTTTCAGGTATCTCCTATACTAATAGAGCCACATGCTCACCGGTTTGCCACATGATGTAGGCCTATGGACTGAACAAGAAACCACCAAAAATTTTAACCAGTCATCGTTCTCACAACACTGAGGACCAGTCATTCGAAATGACTTCTCCATGCATTTTATGCATTGGTAAAAGCACTATGATGAAAAGTGTGATATGTTTTCAGGTATCTCCTATACTAATAGAGCCACATGCTCACCGGTTTGCCACATGATGTAGGCATATGGACTGAACAAGAAACCACCAAAAATTTTAACCAGTCATCGTTCTCACAACACTGAGGACCAGTCATTCGAAATTACTTCTCCATGCATTTTATGCATTGGTAAAAGCACTATGATGAAAAGTGTGATATGTTTTCAGGTATCTCCTATACTAATAGAGCCACATGCTCACCGGTTTGCCACATGATGTAGGCCTATGGACTGAACAAGAAACCACCAAAAATTTTAACCAGTCATCGTTCTCACAACACTGAGGACCAGTCATTCGAAATGACTTCTCCATGCATTTTATGCATTGGTAAAAGCACTATGATGAAAAGTGTGATATGTTTTCAGGTATCTCCTATACTAATAGAGCCACATGCTCACCGGTTTGCCACATGATGTAGGCCTATGGACTGAACAAGAAACCACCAAAAATTTTAACCAGTCATCGTTCTCACAACACTGAGGACCAGTCATTCGAAATGACTTCTCCATGCATTTTATGCATTGGTAAAAGCACTATGATGAAAAGTGTGATATGTTTTCAGGTATCTCCTATACTAATAGAGCCACATGCTCACCGGTTTGCCACATGATGTAGGCCTATGGACTGAACAAGAAACCACCAAAAATTTTAACCAGTCATCGTTCTCACAGTACTGAGGACCAGTCATTCGAAATGACTTCTCCATGCATTTTATGCATTGGTAAAAGCACTATGATGAAAAGTGTGATATGTTTTCAGGTATCTCCTATACTAATAGAACCACATGCTCACCGGTTTGCCACATGATGTAGGCCTATGGACTGAACAAGAAACCACCAAAAATTTTAACCAGTCATCGTTCTCACAACACTGAGGACCAGTCATTCGAAATGACTTCTCCATGCATTTTATGCATTGGTAAAAGCACTATGATGAAAAGTGTGATATGTTTTCAGGTATCTCCTATACTAATAGAGCCACATGCTCACCGGTTTGCCACATGATGTAGGCCTATGGACTGAACAAGAAACCACCAAAAATTTTAACCAGTCAACGTTCTCACAACACTGAGGACCAGTCATTCGAAATGACTTCTCCATGCATTTTATGCATTGGTAAAAGCACTATGATGAAAAGTGTGATATGTTTTCAGGTATCTCCTATACTAATAGAGCCACATGCTCACCGGTTTGCCACATGATGTAGGCCTATGGACTGAACAAGAAACCACCAAAAATTTTAACCAGTCATCGTTCTCACAACACTGAGGACCAGTCATTCGAAATGACTTCTCCATGCATTTTATGCATTGGTAAAAGCACTATGATGAAAAGTGTGATATGTTTTCAGGTATCTCCTATACTAATAGAGCCACATGCTCACCGGTTTGCCACATGATGTAGGCCCATGGACTGAACAAGAAACCACCAAAAATTTTAACCAGTCATCGTTCTCACAACACTGAGGACCAGTCATTCGAAATGACTTCTCCATGCATTTTATGCATTGGTAAAAGCACTATGATGAAAAGTGTGATATGTTTTCAGGTATCTCCTATACTAATAGAGTCACATGCTCACCGGTTTGCCACATGATGTAGGCCCATGGACTGAACAAGAAACCACCAAAAATTTTAACCAGTCATCGTTCTCACAACACTGAGGACCAGTCATTCGAATTGACTTCTCCATGCATTTTATGCATTGGTAAAAGCACTATGATGAAAAGTGTGATATGTTTTCAGGTATCTCCTATACTAATAGAGCCACATGCTCACCGGTTTGCCACATGATGTAGGCCTATGGACTGAAAAGGAAACCACCAAAATTTTAACCAGTCATCGTTCTCACAACACTGAGGACCAGTCATTCGAAATGACTTCTCCATGCATTTTATGCATTGGTAAAAGCACTATGATGAAAAGTGTGATATGTTTTCAGGTATCTCCTATACTAATAGAGCCACATGCTCACCGGTTTGCCACATGATGTAGGCCTATGGACTGAACAAGAAACCACCAAAAATTTTAACCAGTCATCGTTCTCACAACACTGAGGACCAGTCATTCGAAATGACTTCTCCATGCATTTTATGCATTGGTAAAAGCACTATGATGAAAAGTGTGATATGTTTTCAGGTATCTCCTATACTAATAGAGCCACATGCTCACCGGTTTGCCACATGATGTAGGCCCATGGACTGAACAAGAAACCACCAAAAATTTTAACCAGTCATCGTTCTCACAACACTGAGAACCAGTCATTCGAAATGACTTCTCCATGCATTTTATGCATTGGTAAAAGCACTATGATGAAAAGTGTGATATGTTTTCAGGTATCTCCTTTACTAATAGAGTCACATGCTCACCGGTTTGCCACATGATGTAGGCCCATGGACTGAACAAGAAACCACCAAAAATTTTAACCAGTCATCGTTCTCACAACACTGAGGACCAGTCATTCGAATTGACTTCTCCATGCATTTTATGCATTGGTAAAAGCACTATGATGAAAAGTGTGATATGTTTTCAGGTATCTCCTATACTAATAGAGCCACATGCTCACCGGTTTGCCACATGATGTAGGCCTATGGACTGAACAAGAAACCACCAAAATTTTAGCCAGTCATCGTTCTCACAACACTGAGGACCAGTCATTCGAAATGACTTCTCCATGCATTTTATGCATTGGTAAAAGCACTATGATGAAAAGTGTGATATGTTTTCAGGTATCTCCTATACTAATAGAGCCACATGCTCACCGGTTTGCCACATGATGTAGGCCTATGGACTGAACAAGAAACCACCAAAAATTTTAACCAGTCATCGTTCTCACAACACTGAGGACCAGTCATTCGAAATGACTTCTCCATGCATTTTATGCATTGGTAAAAGCACTATGATGAAAAGTGTGATATGTTTTCAGGTATCTCCTATACTAATAGAGCCACATGCTCACCGGTTTGCCACATGATGTAGGCCCATGGACTGAACAAGAAACCACCAAAAATTTTAACCAGTCATCGTTCTCACAACACTGAGGACCAGTCATTCGAAATGACTTCTCCATGCATTTTATGCATTGGTAAAAGCACTATGATGAAAAGTGTGATATGTTTTCAGGTATCTCCTATACTAATAGAGTCACATGCTCACCGGTTTGCCACATGATGTAGGCCCATGGACTGAACAAGAAACCACCAAAAATTTTAACCAGTCATCGTTCTCACAACACTGAGGACCAGTCATTCGAATTGACTTCTCCATGCATTTTATGCATTGGTAAAAGCACTATGATGAAAAGTGTGATATGTTTTCAGGTATCTCCTATACTAATAGAGCCACATGCTCACCGGTTTGCCACATGATGTAGGCCTATGGACTGAACAAGAAACCACCAAAATTTTAGCCAGTCATCGTTCTCACAACACTGAGGACCAGTCATTCGAAATGACTTCTCCATGCATTTTATGCATTGGTAAAAGCACTATGATGAAAAGTGTGATATGTTTTCAGGTATCTCCTATACTAATAGAGCCACATGCTCACCGGTTTGCCACATGATGTAGGCCTATGGACTGAACAAGAAATCACCAAAAATTTTAACCAGTCATCGTTCTCACAACACTGAGGACCAGTCATTCGAAATGACTTCTCCATGCATTTTATGCATTGGTAAAAGCACTATGATGAAAAGTGTGATACGTTTTCAGGTATCTCCTATACTAATAGAGCCACATGCTCACCGGTTTGCCACATGATGTAGGCCTATGGACTGAACAAGAAACCACCAAAAATTTTAACCAGTCATCGTTCTCACAACACTGAGGACCAGTCATTCGAAATGACTTCTCCATGCATTTTCTGCATTGGTAAAAGCACTATGATGAAAAGTGTGATATGTTTTCAGGTATCTCCTATACTAATAGAGCCACATGCTCACCGGTTTGCCACATGATGTAGGCCTATGGACTGAACAAGAAACCACCAAAAATTTTAACCAGTCATCGTTCTCACAACACTGAGGACCAGTCATTCGAAATGACTTCTCCATGCATTTTATGCATTGGTAAAAGCACTATGATGAAAAGTGTGATATGTTTTCAGGTATCTCCTATACTAATAGAGCCACATGCTCACCGGTTTGCCACATGATGTAGGCATATGGACTGAACAAGAAACCACCAAAAATTTTAACCAGTCATCGTTCTCACAACACTGAGGACCAGTCATTCGAAATTACTTCTCCATGCATTTTATGCATTGGTAAAAGCACTATGATGAAAAGTGTGATATGTTTTCAGGTATCTCCTATACTAATAGAGCCACATGCTCACCGGTTTGCCACATGATGTAGGCCTATGGACTGAACAAGAAACCACCAAAAATTTTAACCAGTCATCGTTCTCACAACACTGAGGACCAGTCATTCGAAATGACTTCTCCATGCATTTTATGCATTGGTAAAAGCACTATGATGAAAAGTGTGATATGTTTTCAGGTATCTCCTATACTAATAGAGCCACATGCTCACCGGTTTGCCACATGATGTAGGCCTATGGACTGAACAAGAAACCACCAAAAATTTTAACCAGTCATCGTTCTCACAACACTGAGGACCAGTCATTCGAAATGACTTCTCCATGCATTTTATGCATTGGTAAAAGCACTATGATGAAAAGTGTGATATGTTTTCAGGTATCTCCTATACTAATAGAGCCACATGCTCACCGGTTTGCCACATGATGTAGGCCTATGGACTGAACAAGAAACCACCAAAAATTTTAACCAGTCATCGTTCTCACAGTACTGAGGACCAGTCATTCGAAATGACTTCTCCATGCATTTTATGCATTGGTAAAAGCACTATGATGAAAAGTGTGATATGTTTTCAGGTATCTCCTATACTAATAGAACCACATGCTCACCGGTTTGCCACATGATGTAGGCCTATGGACTGAACAAGAAACCACCAAAAATTTTAACCAGTCATCGTTCTCACAACACTGAGGACCAGTCATTCGAAATGACTTCTCCATGCATTTTATGCATTGGTAAAAGCACTATGATGAAAAGTGTGATATGTTTTCAGGTATCTCCTATACTAATAGAGCCACATGCTCACCGGTTTGCCACATGATGTAGGCCTATGGACTGAACAAGAAACCACCAAAAATTTTAACCAGTCAACGTTCTCACAACACTGAGGACCAGTCATTCGAAATGACTTCTCCATGCATTTTATGCATTGGTAAAAGCACTATGATGAAAAGTGTGATATGTTTTCAGGTATCTCCTATACTAATAGAGCCACATGCTCACCGGTTTGCCACATGATGTAGGCCTATGGACTGAACAAGAAACCACCAAAAATTTTAACCAGTCATCGTTCTCACAACACTGAGGACCAGTCATTCGAAATGACTTCTCCATGCATTTTATGCATTGGTAAAAGCACTATGATGAAAAGTGTGATATGTTTTCAGGTATCTCCTATACTAATAGAGCCACATGCTCACCGGTTTGCCACATGATGTAGGCCTATGGACTGAACAAGAAACCACCAAAAATTTTAACCAGTCATCGTACTCACAACACTGAGGACCAGTCATTCGAAATGACTTCTCCATGCATTTTCTGCATTGGTAAAAGCACTATGATGAAAAGTGTGATGTTTTCAGGTATCTCCTATACTAATAGAGCCACATGCTCACCGGTTTGCCACATGATGTAGGCCTATGGACTGAACAAGAAACCACCAAAAATTTTAACCAGTCATCGTTCTCACAACACTGAGGACCAGTCATTCGAAATGACTTCTCCATGCATTTTATGCATTGGTAAAAGCACTATGATGAAAAGTGTGATGTTTTCAGGTATCTCCTATACTAATAGAGCCACATGCTCACCGGTTTGCCACATGATGTAGGCCTATGGACTGAACAAGAAACCTCCAAAAATTTTAACCAGTCATCGTTCTCACAACACTGAGGACCAGTCATTCGAAATGACTTCTCCATGCATTTTATGCATTGGTAAAAGCACTATGATGAAAAGTGTGATATGTTTTCAGGTATCTCCTATACTAATAGAGCCACATGCTCACCGGTTTGCCACATGATGTAGGCCTATGGACTGAACAAGAAACCACCAAAAATTTTAACCAGTCATCGTTCTCACAACACTGAGGACCAGTCATTCGAAATGACTTCTCCATGCATTTTATGCATTGGTAAAAGCACTATGATGAAAAGTGTGATGTTTTCAGGTATCTCCTATACTAATAGAGCCACATGCTCACCGGTTTGCCACATGATGTAGGCCTATGGACTGAACAAGAAACCACCAAAAATTTTAACCAGTCATCGTTCTCACAACACTGAGGACCAGTCATTCGAAATGACTTCTCCATGCATTTTATGCATTGGTAAAAGCACTATGATGAAAAGTGTGATATGTTTTCAGGTATCTCCTATACTAATAGAGCCACATGCTCTCCGGTTTGCCACATGATGTAGGCCTATGGACTGAACAAGAAACCACCAAAAATTTTAACCAGTCATCGTTCTCACAACACTGAGGACCAGTCATTCGAAATGACTTCTCCATGCATTTTATGCATTGGTAAAAGCACTATGATGAAAAGTGTGATATGTTTTCAGGTATCTCCTATACTAATAGAGCCACATGCTCACCGGTTTGCCACATGATGTAGGCCTATGGACTGAACAAGAAACCACCAAAAATTTTAACCAGTCATCGTTCTCACAGTACTGAGGACCAGTCATTCGAAATGACTTCTCCATGCATTTTATGCATTGGTAAAAGCACTATGATGAAAAGTGTGATATGTTTTCAGGTATCTCCTATACTAATAGAACCACATGCTCACCGGTTTGCCACATGATGTAGGCCTATGGACTGAACAAGAAACCACCAAAAATTTTAACCAGTCATCGTTCTCACAACACTGAGGACCAGTCATTCGAAATGACTTCTCCATGCATTTTATGCATTGGTAAAAGCACTATGATGAAAAGTGTGATATGTTTTCAGGTATCTCCTATACTAATAGAGCCACATGCTCACCGGTTTGCCACATGATGTAGGCCTATGGACTGAACAAGAAACCACCAAAAATTTTAACCAGTCATCGTTCTCACAACACTGAGGACCAGTCATTCGAAATGACTTCTCCATGCATTTTATGCATTGGTAAAAGCACTATGATGAAAAGTGTGATATGTTTTAAGTTATCTCCTATAATAATAGAGCCACATGCTCACCGGTTTACCACATGATGTAGGCCCATGGACTGAACAAGAAACCACCAAAAATTTTAACCAGTCATCGTTCTCACAACACTGAGGACCAGTCATTCGAAATGACTTCTCCATGCATTTTATGCATTGGTAAAAGCACTATGATGAAAAGTGTGATATGTTTTCAGGTATCTCCTATACTAATAGAGCCACATGCTCACCGGTTTGCCACATGATGTAGGCCCATGGACTGAACAAGAAACCACCAAAAATTTTAACCAGTCATCGTTCTCACAACACTGAGGACCAGTCATTCGAAATGACTTCTCCATGCATTTTATGCATTGGTAAAAGCACTATGATGAAAAGTGTGATATGTTTTCAGGTATCTCCTATACTAATAGAGCCACATGCTCACCGGTTTGCCACATGATGTAGGCCTATGGACTGAACAAGAAACCACCAAAATTTTAACCAGTCATCGTTCTCACAACACTGAGGACCAGTCATTCGAAATGACTTCTCCATGCATTTTATGCATTGGTAAAAGCACTATGATGAAAAGTGTGATATGTTTTCAGGTATCTCCTATACTAATAGAGCCACATGCTCACCGGTTTGCCACATGATGTAGGCCTATGGACTGAACAAGAAACCACCAAAAATTTTAACCAGTCATCGTTCTCACAACACTGAGGACCAGTCATTCGAAATGACTTCTCCATGCATTTTCTGCATTGGTAAAAGCACTATGATGAAAAGTGTGATATGTTTTCAGGTATCTCCTATACTAATAGAGCCACATGCTCACCGGTTTGCCACATGATGTAGGCCTATGGACTGAACAAGAAACCACCAAAAATTTTAACCAGTCATCGTTCTCACAACACTGAGGACCAGTCATTCGAAATGACTTCTCCATGCATTTTATGCATTGGTAAAAGCACTATGATGAAAAGTGTGATATGTTTTCAGGTATCTCCTATACTAATAGAGCCACATGCTCACCGGTTTGCCACATGATGTAGGCCTATGGACTGAACAAGAAACCACCAAAATTTTAGCCAGTCATCGTTCTCACAACACTGAGGACCAGTCATTCGAAATGACTTCTCCATGCATTTTATGCATTGGTAAAAGCACTATGATGAAAAGTGTGATATGTTTTCAGGTATCTCCTATACTAATAGAGCCACATGCTCACCGGTTTGCCACATGATGTAGGCCTATGGACTGAACAAGAAACCACCAAAAATTTTAACCAGTCATCGTTCTCACAACACTGAGGACCAGTCATTCGAAATGACTTCTCCATGCATTTTATGCATTGGTAAAAGCACTATGATGAAAAGTGTGATATGTTTTCAGGTATCTCCTATACTAATAGAGCCACATGCTCACCGGTTTGCCACATGATGTAGGCCTATGGACTGAACAAGAAACCACCAAAAATTTTAACCAGTCATCGTTCTCACAACACTGAGGACCAGTCATTCGAAATGACTTCTCCATGCATTTTATGCATTGGTAAAAGCACTATGATGAAAAGTGTGATATGTTTTCAGGTATCTCCTATACTAATAGAGCCACATGCTCACCGGTTTGCCACATGATGTAGGCCTATGGACTGAACAAGAAACCACCAAAAATTTTAACCAGTCATCGTTCTCACAACACTGAGGACCAGTCATTCGAAATGACTTCTCCATGCATTTTATGCATTGGTAAAAGCACTATGATGAAAAGTGTGATATGTTTTCAGGTATCTCCTATACTAATAGAGCCACATGCTCACCGGTTTGCCACATGATGTAGGCCTATGGACTGAACAAGAAACCACCAAAAATTTTAACCAGTCATCGTTCTCACAACACTGAGGACCAGTCATTCGAAATGGCTTCTCCATGCATTTTATGCATTGGTAAAAGCACTATGATGAAAAGTGTGATATGTTTTCAGGTATCTCCTATACTAATAGAGCCACATGCTCACCGGTTTGCCACATGATGTAGGCCCATGGACTGAACAAGAAACCACCAAAAATTTTAACCAGTCATCGTTCTCACAACACTGAGGACCAGTCATTCGAAATGACTTCTCCATGCATTTTATGCATTGGTAAAAGCACTATGATGAAAAGTGTGATATGTTTTCAGGTATCTCCTATACTAATAGAGCCACATGCTCACCGGTTTGCCACATGATGTAGGCCTATGGACTGAACAAGAAACCACCAAAAATTTTAACCAGTCATCGTTCTCACAACACTGAGGACCAGTCATTCGAAATGACTTCTCCATGCATTTTATGCATTGGTAAAAGCACTATGATGAAAAGTGTGATATGTTTTCAGGTATCTCCTATACTAATAGAGCCACATGCTCACCGGTTTGCCACATGATGTAGGCCTATGGACTGAACAAGAAACCACCAAAAATTTTAACCAGTCATCGTTCTCACAGTACTGAGGACCAGTCATTCGAAATGACTTCTCCATGCATTTTATGCATTGGTAAAAGCACTATGATGAAAAGTGTGATATGTTTTCAGGTATCTCCTATACTAATAGAACCACATGCTCACCGGTTTGCCACATGATGTAGGCCTATGGACTGAACAAGAAACCACCAAAAATTTTAACCAGTCATCGTTCTCACAACACTGAGGACCAGTCATTCGAAATGACTTCTCCATGCATTTTATGCATTGGTAAAAGCACTATGATGAAAAGTGTGATATGTTTTCAGGTATCTCCTATACTAATAGAGCCACATGCTCACCGGTTTGCCACATGATGTAGGCCTATGGACTGAACAAGAAACCACCAAAAATTTTAACCAGTCAACGTTCTCACAACACTGAGGACCAGTCATTCGAAATGACTTCTCCATGCATTTTATGCATTGGTAAAAGCACTATGATGAAAAGTGTGATATGTTTTCAGGTATCTCCTATACTAATAGAGCCACATGCTCACCGGTTTGCCACATGATGTAGGCCTATGGACTGAACAAGAAACCACCAAAAATTTTAACCAGTCATCGTTCTCACAACACTGAGGACCAGTCATTCGAAATGACTTCTCCATGCATTTTATGCATTGGTAAAAGCACTATGATGAAAAGTGTGATATGTTTTCAGGTATCTCCTATACTAATAGAGCCACATGCTCACCGGTTTGCCACATGATGTAGGCCTATGGACTGAACAAGAAACCACCAAAAATTTTAACCAGTCATCGTACTCACAACACTGAGGACCAGTCATTCGAAATGACTTCTCCATGCATTTTCTGCATTGGTAAAAGCACTATGATGAAAAGTGTGATGTTTTCAGGTATCTCCTATACTAATAGAGCCACATGCTCACCGGTTTGCCACATGATGTAGGCCTATGGACTGAACAAGAAACCACCAAAAATTTTAACCAGTCATCGTTCTCACAACACTGAGGACCAGTCATTCGAAATGACTTCTCCATGCATTTTATGCATTGGTAAAAGCACTATGATGAAAAGTGTGATGTTTTCAGGTATCTCCTATACTAATAGAGCCACATGCTCACCGGTTTGCCACATGATGTAGGCCTATGGACTGAACAAGAAACCTCCAAAAATTTTAACCAGTCATCGTTCTCACAACACTGAGGACCAGTCATTCGAAATGACTTCTCCATGCATTTTATGCATTGGTAAAAGCACTATGATGAAAAGTGTGATATGTTTTCAGGTATCTCCTATACTAATAGAGCCACATGCTCACCGGTTTGCCACATGATGTAGGCCTATGGACTGAACAAGAAACCACCAAAAATTTTAACCAGTCATCGTTCTCACAACACTGAGGACCAGTCATTCGAAATGACTTCTCCATGCATTTTATGCATTGGTAAAAGCACTATGATGAAAAGTGTGATGTTTTCAGGTATCTCCTATACTAATAGAGCCACATGCTCACCGGTTTGCCACATGATGTAGGCCTATGGACTGAACAAGAAACCACCAAAAATTTTAACCAGTCATCGTTCTCACAACACTGAGGACCAGTCATTCGAAATGACTTCTCCATGCATTTTATGCATTGGTAAAAGCACTATGATGAAAAGTGTGATATGTTTTCAGGTATCTCCTATACTAATAGAGCCACATGCTCTCCGGTTTGCCACATGATGTAGGCCTATGGACTGAACAAGAAACCACCAAAAATTTTAACCAGTCATCGTTCTCACAACACTGAGGACCAGTCATTCGAAATGACTTCTCCATGCATTTTATGCATTGGTAAAAGCACTATGATGAAAAGTGTGATATGTTTTCAGGTATCTCCTATACTAATAGAGCCACATGCTCACCGGTTTGCCACATGATGTAGGCCTATGGACTGAACAAGAAACCACCAAAAATTTTAACCAGTCATCGTTCTCACAGTACTGAGGACCAGTCATTCGAAATGACTTCTCCATGCATTTTATGCATTGGTAAAAGCACTATGATGAAAAGTGTGATATGTTTTCAGGTATCTCCTATACTAATAGAACCACATGCTCACCGGTTTGCCACATGATGTAGGCCTATGGACTGAACAAGAAACCACCAAAAATTTTAACCAGTCATCGTTCTCACAACACTGAGGACCAGTCATTCGAAATGACTTCTCCATGCATTTTATGCATTGCTAAAAGCACTATGATGAAAAGTGTGATATGTTTTCAGGTATCTCCTATACTAATAGAGCCACATGCTCACCGGTTTGCCACATGATGTAGGCCTATGGACTGAACAAGAAACCACCAAAAATTTTAACCAGTCATCGTTCTCACAACACTGAGGACCAGTCATTCGAAATGACTTCTCCATGCATTTTATGCATTGGTAAAAGCACTATGATGAAAAGTGTGATATGTTTTAAGTTATCTCCTATAATAATAGAGCCACATGCTCACCGGTTTACCACATGATGTAGGCCCATGGACTGAACAAGAAACCACCAAAAATTTTAACCAGTCATCGTTCTCACAACACTGAGGACCAGTCATTCGAAATGACTTCTCCATGCATTTTATGCATTGGTAAAAGCACTATGATGAAAAGTGTGATATGTTTTCAGGTATCTCCTATACTAATAGAGCCACATGCTCACCGGTTTGCCACATGATGTAGGCCCATGGACTGAACAAGAAACCACCAAAAATTTTAACCAGTCATCGTTCTCACAACACTGAGGACCAGTCATTCGAATTGACTTCTCCATGCATTTTATGCATTGGTAAAAGCACTATGATGAAAAGTGTGATATGTTTTCAGGTATCTCCTATACTAATAGAGCCACATGCTCACCGGTTTGCCACATGATGTAGGCCTATGGACTGAACAAGAAACCACCAAAATTTTAACCAGTCATCGTTCTCACAACACTGAGGACCAGTCATTCGAAATGACTTCTCCATGCATTTTATGCATTGGTAAAAGCACTATGATGAAAAGTGTGATATGTTTTCAGGTATCTCCTATACTAATAGAGCCACATGCTCACCGGTTTGCCACATGATGTAGGCCTATGGACTGAACAAGAAACCACCAAAAATTTTAACCAGTCATCGTTCTCACAACACTGAGGACCAGTCATTCGAAATGACTTCTCCATGCATTTTCTGCATTGGTAAAAGCACTATGATGAAAAGTGTGATATGTTTTCAGGTATCTCCTATACTAATAGAGCCACATGCTCACCGGTTTGCCACATGATGTAGGCCTATGGACTGAACAAGAAACCACCAAAAATTTTAACCAGTCATCGTTCTCACAACACTGAGGACCAGTCATTCGAAATGACTTCTCCATGCATTTTATGCATTGGTAAAAGCACTATGATGAAAAGTGTGATATGTTTTCAGGTATCTCCTATACTAATAGAGCCACATGCTCACCGGTTTGCCACATGATGTAGGCCTATGGACTGAACAAGAAACCACCAAAATTTTAGCCAGTCATCGTTCTCACAACACTGAGGACCAGTCATTCGAAATGACTTCTCCATGCATTTTATGCATTGGTAAAAGCACTATGATGAAAAGTGTGATATGTTTTCAGGTATCTCCTATACTAATAGAGCCACATGCTCACCGGTTTGCCACATGATGTAGGCCTATGGACTGAACAAGAAACCACCAAAAATTTTAACCAGTCATCGTTCTCACAACACTGAGGACCAGTCATTCGAAATGACTTCTCCATGCATTTTATGCATTGGTAAAAGCACTATGATGAAAAGTGTGATATGTTTTCAGGTATCTCCTATACTAATAGAGCCACATGCTCACCGGTTTGCCACATGATGTAGGCCTATGGACTGAACAAGAAACCACCAAAAATTTTAACCAGTCATCGTTCTCACAACACTGAGGACCAGTCATTCGAAATGACTTCTCCATGCATTTTATGCATTGGTAAAAGCACTATGATGAAAAGTGTGATATGTTTTCAGGTATCTCCTATACTAATAGAGCCACATGCTCACCGGTTTGCCACATGATGTAGGCCTATGGACTGAATAAGAAACCACCAAAAATTTTAACCAGTCATCGTTCTCACAACACTGAGGACCAGTCATTCGAAATGGCTTCTCCATGCATTTTATGCATTGGTAAAAGCACTATGATGAAAAGTGTGATATGTTTTCAGGTATCTCCTATACTAATAGAGCCACATGCTCACCGGTTTGCCACATGATGTAGGCCCATGGACTGAACAAGAAACCACCAAAAATTTTAACCAGTCATCGTTCTCACAACACTGAGGACCAGTCATTCGAAATGACTTCTCAATGCATTTTATGCATTGGTAAAAGCACTATGATGAAAAGTGTGATATGTTTTCAGGTATCTCCTATACTAATAGAGTCACATGCTCACCGGTTTGCCACATGATGTAGGCCCATGGACTGAACAAGAAACCACCAAAAATTTTAACCAGTCATCATTCTCACAACACTGAGGACCAGTCATTCGAATTGACTTCTCCATGCATTTTATGCATTGGTAAAAGCACTATGATGAAAAGTGTGATATGTTTTCAGGTATCTCCTATACTAATAGAGCCACATGCTCACCGGTTTGCCACGTGATGTAGGCCTATGGACTGAACAAGAAACCACCAAAATTTTAACCAGTCATCGTTCTCACAACACTGAGGACCAGTCATTCGAAATGACTTCTCTATGCATTTTATGCATTGGTAAAAGCACTATGATGAAAAGTGTGATATGTTTTCAGGTATCTCCTATACTAATAGAGCCACATGCTCACCGGTTTGCCACATGATGTAGGCCTATGGACTGAACAAGAAACCACCAAAAATTTTAACCAGTCATCGTTCTCACAACACTGAGGACCAGTCATTCGAAATGACTTCTCCATGCATTTTATGCATTGGTAAAAGCACTATGATGAAAAGTGTGATATGTTTTCAGGTATCTCCTATACTAATAGAGCCACATGCTCACCGGTTTGCCACATGATGTAGGCCTATGGACTGAACAAGAAACCACCAAAAATTTTAACCAGTCATCGTTCTCACAACACTGAGGACCAGTCATTCGAAATGACTTCTCCATGCATTTTATGCATTGGTAAAAGCACTATGATGAAAAGTGTGATATGTTTTCAGGTATCTCCTATACTAATAGAGCCACATGCTCACCGGTTTGCCACATGATGTAGGCCTATGGACTGAACAAGAAACCACCAAAAATTTTAACCAGTCATCGTTCTCACAACACTGAGGACCAGTCATTCAAAATGACTTCTCCATGCATTTTATGCATTGGTAAAAGCACTATGATGAAAAGTGTGATATTTTTTCAGGTATCTCCTATACTAATAGAGCCACATGCTCACCGGTTTGCCACATGATGTAGGCCCATGGACTGAACAAGAAACCACCAAAAATTTTAACCAGTCATCGTTCTCACAACACTGAGGACCAGTCATTCGAAATGACTTCTCAATGCATTTTATGCATTGGTAAAAGCACTATGATGAAAAGTGTGATATGTTTTCAGGTATCTCCTATACTAATAGAGTCACATGCTCACCGGTTTGCCACATGATGTAGGCCCATGGACTGAACAAGAAACCACCAAAAATTTTAACCAGTCATCATTCTCACAACACTGAGGACCAGTCATTCGAATTGACTTCTCCATGCATTTTATGCATTGGTAAAAGCACTATGATGAAAAGTGTGATATGTTTTCAGGTATCTCCTATACTAATAGAGCCACATGCTCACCGGTTTGCCACGTGATGTAGGCCTATGGACTGAACAAGAAACCACCAAAATTTTAACCAGTCATCGTTCTCACAACACTGAGGACCAGTCATTCGAAATGACTTCTCCATGCATTTTATGCATTGGTAAAAGCACTATGATGAAAAGTGTGATATGTTTTCAGGTATCTCCTATACTAATAGAGCCACATGCTCACCGGTTTGCCACATGATGTAGGCCTATGGACTGAACAAGAAACCACCAAAAATTTTAACCAGTCATCGTTCTCACAACACTGAGGACCAGTCATTCGAAATGACTTCTCCATGCATTTTATGCATTGGTAAAAGCACTATGATGAAAAGTGTGATATGTTTTCAGGTATCTCCTATACTAATAGAGCCACATGCTCACCGGTTTGCCACATGATGTAGGCCTATGGACTGAACAAGAAACCACCAAAAATTTTAACCAGTCATCGTTCTCACAACACTGAGGACCAGTCATTCGAAATGACTTCTCCATGCATTTTATGCATTGGTAAAAGCACTATGATGAAAAGTGTGATATGTTTTCAGGTATCTCCTATACTAATAGAGCCACATGCTCACCGGTTTGCCACATGATGTAGGCCTATGGACTGAACAAGAAACCACCAAAAATTTTAACCAGTCATCGTTCTCACAACACTGAGGACCAGTCATTCGAAATGACTTCTCCATGCATTTTATGCATTGGTAAAAGCACTATGATGAAAAGTGTGATATGTTTTCAGGTATCTCCTATACTAATAGAGCCACATGCTCACCGGTTTGCCACATGATGTAGGCCTATGGACTGAACAAGAAACCACCAAAAATTTTAACCAGTCATCGTTCTCACAACACTGAGGACCAGTCATTCGAAATGACTTCTCCATGCATTTTATGCATTGGTAAAAGCACTATGATGAAAAGTGTGATATGTTTTCAGGTATCTCCTATACTAATAGAGCCACATGCTCACCGGTTTGCCACATGATGTAGGCCTATGGACTGAACAAGAAACCACCAAAAATTTTAACCAGTCATCGTTCTCACAACACTGAGGACCAGTCATTCGAAATGACTTCTCCATGCATTTTATGCATTGGTAAAAGCACTATGATGAAAAGTGTGATATGTTTTCAGGTATCTCCTATACTAATAGAGCCACATGCTCACCGGTTTGCCACATGATGTAGGCCTATGGACTGAACAAGAAACCACCAAAAATTTTAACCAGTCATCGTTCTCACAACACTGAGGACCAGTCATTCGAAATGACTTCTCCATGCATTTTATGCATTGGTAAAAGCACTATGATGAAAAGTGTGATATGTTTTCAGGTATCTCCTATACTAATAGAGCCACATGCTCACCGGTTTGCCACATGATGTAGGCCTATGGACTGAACAAGAAACCACCAAAAATTTTAACCAGTCATCGTTCTCACAACACTGAGGACCAGTCATTCGAAATGACTTCTCCATGCATTTTATGCATTGGTAAAAGCACTATGATGAAAAGTGTGATATGTTTTCAGGTATCTCCTATACTAATAGAGCCACATGCTCACCGGTTTGCCACATGATGTAGGCCTATGGACTGAACAAGAAACCACCAAAAATTTTAACCAGTCATCGTTCTCACAACACTGAGGACCAGTCATTCGAAATGACTTCTCCATGCATTTTATGCATTGGTAAAAGCACTATGATGAAAAGTGTGATATGTTTTCAGGTATCTCCTATACTAATAGAGCCACATGCTCACCGGTTTGCCACATGATGTAGGCCTATGGACTGAACAAGAAACCACCAAAAATTTTAACCAGTCATCGTTCTCACAACACTGAGGACCAGTCATTCGAAATGACTTCTCCATGCATTTTATGCATTGGTAAAAGCACTATGATGAAAAGTGTGATATGTTTTCAGGTATCTCCTATACTAATAGAGCCACATGCTCACCGGTTTGCCACATGATGTAGGCCCATGGACTGAACAAGAAACCACCAAAAATTTTAACCAGTCATCGTTCTCACAACACTGAGGACCAGTCATTCGAAATGACTTCTCAATGCATTTTATGCATTGGTAAAAGCACTATGATGAAAAGTGTGATATGTTTTCAGGTATCTCCTATACTAATAGAGTCACATGCTCACCGGTTTGCCACATGATGTAGGCCCATGGACTGAACAAGAAACCACCAAAAATTTTAACCAGTCATCGTTCTCACAACACTGAGGACCAGTCATTCGAATTGACTTCTCCATGCATTTTATGCATTGGTAAAAGCACTATGATGAAAAGTGTGATATGTTTTCAGGTATCTCCTATACTAATAGAGCCACATGCTCACTGGTTTGCCACATGATGTAGGCCTATGGACTGAACAAGAAACCACCAAAATTTTAACCAGTCATCGTTCTCACAACACTGAGGACCAGTCATTCGAAATGACTTCTCCATGCATTTTATGCATTGGTAAAAGCACTATGATGAAAAGTGTGATATGTTTTCAGGTATCTCCTATACTAATAGAGCCACATGCTCACCGGTTTGCCACATGATGTAGGCCTATGGACTGAACAAGAAACCACCAAAAATTTTAACCAGTCATCGTTCTCACAACACTGAGGACCAGTCATTCGAAATGACTTCTCCATGCATTTTATGCATTGGTAAAAGCACTATGATGAAAAGTGTGATATGTTTTCAGGTATCTCCTATACTAATAGAGCCACATGCTCACCGGTTTGCCACATGATGTAGGCCTATGGACTGAACAAGAAACCACCAAAAATTTTAACCAGTCATCGTTCTCACAACACTGAGGACCAGTCATTCGAAATGACTTCTCCATGCATTTTATGCATTGGTAAAAGCACGATGATGAAAAGTGTGATATGTTTTCAGGTATCTCCTATACTAATAGAGCCACATGCTCACCGGTTTGCCACATGATGTAGGCCTATGGACTGAACAAGAAACCACCAAAAATTTTAACCAGTCATCGTTCTCACAACACTGAGGACCAGTCATTCGAAATGACTTCTCCATGCATTTTATGCATTGGTAAAAGCACTATGATGAAAAGTGTGATATGTTTTCAGGTATCTCCTATACTAATAGAGCCACATGCTCACCGGTTTGCCACATGATGTAGGCCTATGGACTGAACAAGAAACCACCAAAAATTTTAACCAGTCATCGTTCTCACAACACTGAGGACCAGTCATTCGAAATGACTTCTCCATGCATTTTATGCATTGGTAAAAGCACTATGATGAAAAGTGTGATATGTTTTCAGGTATCTCCTATACTAATAGAGCCACATGCTCACCGGTTTGCCACATGATGTAGGCCCATGGACTGAACAAGAAACCACCAAAAATTTTAACCAGTCATCGTTCTCACAACACTGAGGACCAGTCATTCGAAATGACTTCTCCATGCATTTTATGCATTGGTAAAAGCACTATGATGAAAAGTGTGATATGTTTTCAGGTATCTCCTATACTAATAGAGCCACATGCTCACCGGTTTGCCACATGATGTAGGCCTATGGACTGAACAAGAAACCACCAAAAATTTTAACCAGTCATCGTTCTCACAACACTGAGGACCAGTCATTCGAAATGACTTCTCCATGCATTTTATGCATTGGTAAAAGCACTATGATGAAAAGTGTGATATGTTTTCAGGTATCTCCTATACTAATAGAGCCACATGCTCACCGGTTTGCCACATGATGTAGGCCTATGGACTGAACAAGAAACCACCAAAAATTTTAACCAGTCATCGTTCTCACAACACTGAGGACCAGTCATTCGAAATGACTTCTCCATGCATTTTATGCATTGGTAAAAGCACTATGATGAAAAGTGTGATATGTTTTCAGGTATCTCCTATACTAATAGAGCCACATGCTCACCGGTTTGCCACATGATGTAGGCCCATGGACTGAACAAGAAACCACCAAAAATTTTAACCAGTCATCGTTCTCACAACACTGAGGACCAGTCATTCGAAATGACTTCTCCATGCATTTTATGCATTGGTAAAAGCACTATGATGAAAAGTGTGATATGTTTTCAGGTATCTCCTATACTAATAGAGCCACATGCTCACCGGTTTGCCACATGATGTAGGCCTATGGACTGAACAAGAAACCACCAAAAATTTTAACCAGTCATCGTTCTCACAACACTGAGGACCAGTCATTCGAAATGACTTCTCCATGCATTTTATGCATTGGTAAAAGCACGATGATGAAAAGTGTGATATGTTTTCAGGTATCTCCTATACTAATAGAGCCACATGCTCACCGGTTTGCCACATGATGTAGGCCCATGGACTGAACAAGAAACCACCAAAAATTTTAACCAGTCATCGTTCTCACAACACTGAGGACCAGTCATTCGAAATGACTTCTCCATGCATTTTATGCATTGGTAAAAGCACTACGATGAAAAGTGTGATATGTTTTCAGGTATCTCCTATACTAATAGAGCCACATGCTCACCGGTTTGCCACATGATGTAGGCCCATGGACTGAACAAGAAACCACCAAAAATTTTAACCAGTCATCGTTCTCACAACACTGAGGACCAGTCATTCGAAATGACTTCTCCATGCATTTTATGCATTGGTAAAAGCACTATGATGAAAAGTGTGATATGTTTTCAGGTATCTCCTATACTAATAGAGCCACATGCTCACCGGTTTGCCACATGACGTAGGCCTATGGACTGAACAAGAAACCACCAAAAATTTTAACCAGTCATCGTTCTCACAACACTGAGGACCAGTCATTCGAAATGACTTCTCAATGCATTTTATGCATTGGTAAAAGCACTATGATGAAAAGTGTGATATGTTTTCAGGTATCTCCTATACTAATAGAGCCACATGCTCACCGGTTTGCCACATGATGTAGGCCTATGGACTGAACAAGAAACCACCAAAAATTTTAACCAGTCATCGTTCTCACAACACTGAGGACCAGTCATTCGAAATGACTTCTCCATGCATTTTATGCATTGGTAAAAGCACTATGATGAAAAGTGTGATATGTTTTCAGGTATCTCCTATACTAATAGAGCCACATGCTCACCGGTTTGCCACATGATGTAGGCCCATGGACTGAACAAGAAACCACCAAAAATTTTAACCAGTCATCGTTCTCACAACACTGAGGACCAGTCATTCGAAATGACTTCTCAATGCATTTTATGCATTGGTAAAAGCACTATGATGAAAAGTGTGATATGTTTTCAGGTATCTCCTATACTAATAGAGTCACATGCTCACCGGTTTGCCACATGATGTAGGCCCATGGACTGAACAAGAAACCACCAAAAATTTTAACCAGTCATCGTTCTCACAACACTGAGGACCAGTCATTCGAATTGACTTCTCCATGCATTTTATGCATTGGTAAAAGCACTATGATGAAAAGTGTGATATGTTTTCAGGTATCTCCTATACTAATAGAGCCACATGCTCACCGGTTTGCCACATGATGTAGGCCTATGGACTGAACAAGAAACCACCAAAATTTTAACCAGTCATCGTTCTCACAACACTGAGGACCAGTCATTCGAAATGACTTCTCCATGCATTTTATGCATTGGTAAAAGCACTATGATGAAAAGTGTGATATGTTTTCAGGTATCTCCTATACTAATAGAGCCACATGCTCACCGGTTTGCCACATGATGTAGGCCTATGGACTGAACAAGAAACCACCAAAAATTTTAACCAGTTATCGTTCTCACAACACTGAGGACCAGTCATTCGAAATGACTTCTCCATGCATTTTATGCATTGGTAAAAGCACTATGATGAAAAGTGTGATATGTTTTCAGGTATCTCCTATACTAATAGAGCCACATGCTCACCGGTTTGCCACATGATGTAGGCCTATGGACTGAACAAGAAACCACCAAAAATTTTAACCAGTCATCGTTCTCACAACACTGAGGACCAGTCATTCAAAATGACTTCTCCATGCATTTTATGCATTGGTAAAAGCACTATGATGAAAAGTGTGATATGTTTTCAGGTATCTCCTATACTAATAGAGCCACATGCTCACCGGTTTGCCACATGATGTAGGCCTATGGACTGAACAAGAAACCACCAAAAATTTTAACCAGTCATCGTTCTCACAACACTGAGGACCAGTCATTCGAAATGACTTCTCCATGCATTTTATACATTGGTAAAAGCACAATGATGAAAAGTGTGATATGTTTTCAGGTATCTCCTATACTAATAGAGCCACATGCTCACCGGTTTGCCACATGATGTAGGCCTATGGACTGAACAAGAAACCACCAAAAATTTTAACCAGTCATCGTTCTCACAACACTGAGGACCAGTCATTCGAAATGACTTCTCCATGCATTTTATGCATTGGTAAAAGCACTATGATGAAAAGTGTGATATGTTTTCAGGTATCTCCTATACTAATAGAGCCACATGCTCACCGGTTTGCCACATGATGTAGGCCTATGGACTGAACAAGAAACCACCAAAAATTTTAACCAGTCATCGTTCTCACAACACTGAGGACCAGTCATTCGAAATGACTTCTCCATGCATTTTATGCATTGGTAAAAGCACTATGATGAAAAGTGTGATATGTTTTCAGGTATCTCCTATACTAATAGAGCCACATGCTCACCGGTTTGCCACATGATGTAGGCCCATGGACTGAACAAGAAACCACCAAAAATTTTAACCAGTCATCGTTCTCACAACACTGAGGACCAGTCATTCGAAATGACTTCTCCATGCATTTTATGCATTGGTAAAAGCACTATGATGAAAAGTGTGATATGTTTTCAGGTATCTCCTATACTAATAGAGCCACATGCTCACCGGTTTGCCACATGATGTAGGCCTATGGACTGAACAAGAAACCACCAAAAATTTTAACCAGTCATCGTTCTCACAACACTGAGGACCAGTCATTCGAAATGACTTCTCCATGCATTTTATGCATTGGTAAAAGCACTATGATGAAAAGTGTGATATGTTTTCAGGTATCTCCTATACTAATAGAGCCACATGCTCACCGGTTTGCCACATGATGTAGGCCCATGGACTGAACAAGAAACCACCAAAAATTTTAACCAGTCATCGTTCTCACAACACTGAGGACCAGTCATTCGAAATGACTTCTCCATGCATTTTATGCATTGGTAAAAGCACTATGATGAAAAGTGTGATATGTTTTCAGGTATCTCCTATACTAATAGAGCCACATGCTCACCGGTTTGCCACATGATGTAGGCCTATGGACTGAACAAGAAACCACCAAAAATTTTAACCAGTCATCGTTCTCACAACACTGAGGACCAGTCATTCGAAATGACTTCTCCATGCATTTTATGCATTGGTAAAAGCACGATGATGAAAAGTGTGATATGTTTTCAGGTATCTCCTATACTAATAGAGCCACATGCTCACCGGTTTGCCACATGATGTAGGCCTATGGACTGAACAAGAAACCACCAAAAATTTTAACCAGTCATCGTTCTCACAACACTGAGGACCAGTCATTCGAAATGACTTCTCCATGCATTTTATGCATTGGTAAAAGCACTATGATGAAAAGTGTGATATGTTTTCAGGTATCTCCTATACTAATAGAGCCACATGCTCACCGGTTTGCCACATGATGTAGGCCTATGGACTGAACAAGAAACCACCAAAAATTTTAACCAGTCATCGTTCTCACAACACTGAGGACCAGTCATTTGAAATGACTTCTCCATGCATTTTATGCATTGGTAAAAGCACTATGATGAAAAGTGTGATATGTTTTCAGGTATCTCCTATACTAATAGAGCCACATGCTCACCGGTTTGCCACATGATGTAGGCCCATGGACTGAACAAGAAACCACCAAAAATTTTAACCAGTCATCGTTCTCACAACACTGAGGACCAGTCATTCGAAATGACTTCTCCATGCATTTTATGCATTGGTAAAAGCACTATGATGAAAAGTGTGATATGTTTTCAGGTATCTCCTATACTAATAGAGCCACATGCTCACCGGTTTGCCACATGATGTAGGCCCATGGACTGAACAAGAAACCACCAAAAATTTTAACCAGTCATCGTTCTCACAACACTGAGGACCAGTCATTCGAAATGACTTCTCCATGCATTTTATGCATTGGAAAAAGCACTACGATGAAAAGTGTGATATGTTTTCAGGTATCTCCTATACTAATAGAGCCACATGCTCACCGGTTTGCCACATGATGTAGGCCCATGGACTGAACAAGAAACCACCAAAAATTTTAACCAGTCATCGTTCTCACAACACTGAGGACCAGTCATTCGAAATGACTTCTCCATGCATTTTATGCATTGGTAAAAGCACTATGATGAAAAGTGTGATATGTTTTCAGGTATCTCCTATACTAATAGAGCCACATGCTCACCGGTTTGCCACATGACGTAGGCCTATGGACTGAACAAGAAACCACCAAAAATTTTAACCAGTCATCGTTCTCACAACACTGAGGACCAGTCATTCGAAATGACTTCTCAATGCATTTTATGCATTGGTAAAAGCACTATGATGAAAAGTGTGATATGTTTTCAGGTATCTCCTATACTAATAGAGCCACATGCTCACCAGTTTGCCACATGACGTAGGCCTATGGACTGAACAAGAAACCACCAAAAATTTTAACCAGTCATCGTTCTCACAACACTGAGGACCAGTCATTCGAAATGACTTCTCAATGCATTTTATGCATTGGTAAAAGCACTATGATGAAAAGTGTGATATGTTTTCAGGTATCTCCTATACTAATAGAGCCACATGCTCACCGGTTTGCCACATGATGTAGGCCCATGGACTGAACAAGAAACCACCAAAAATTTTAACCAGTCATCGTTCTCACAACACTGAGGACCAGTCATTCGAAATGACTTCTCCATGCATTTTATGCATTGGTAAAAGCACTATGATGAAAAGTGTGATATGTTTTCAGGTATCTCCTATACTAATAGAGCCACATGCTCACCGGTTTGCCACATGATGTAGGCCTATGGACTGAACAAGAAACCACCAAAAATTTTAACCAGTCATCGTTCTCACAACACTGAGGACCAGTCATTCGAAATGACTTCTCCATGCATTTTATGCATTGGTAAAAGCACTATGATGAAAAGTGTGATATGTTTTCAGGTATCTCCTATACTAATAGAGCCACATGCTCACCGGTTTGCCACATGATGTAGGCCTATGGACTGAACAAGAAACCACCAAAAATTTTAACCAGTCATCGTTCTCACAACACTGAGGACCAGTCATTCGAAATGACTTCTCCATGCATTTTATGCATTGGTAAAAGCACTATGATGAAAAGTGTGATATGTTTTCAGGTATCTCCTATACTAATAGAGCCACATGCTCACCGGTTTGCCACATGATGTAGGCCCATGGACTGAACAAGAAACCACCAAAAATTTTAACCAGTCATCGTTCTCACAACACTGAGGACCAGTCATTCGAAATGACTTCTCCATGCATTTTATGCATTGGTAAAAGCACTATGATGAAAAGTGTGATATGTTTTCAGGTATCTCCTATACTAATAGAGCCACATGCTCACCGGTTTGCCACATGATGTAGGCCTATGGACTGAACAAGAAACCACCAAAAATTTTAACCAGTCATCGTTCTCACAACACTGAGGACCAGTCATTCGAAATGACTTCTCCATGCATTTTATGCATTGGTAAAAGCACGATGATGAAAAGTGTGATATGTTTTCAGGTATCTCCTATACTAATAGAGCCACATGCTCACCGGTTTGCCACATGATGTAGGCCCATGGACTGAACAAGAAACCACCAAAAATTTTAACCAGTCATCGTTCTCACAACACTGAGGACCAGTCATTCGAAATGACTTCTCCATGCATTTTATGCATTGGTAAAAGCACTACGATGAAAAGTGTGATATGTTTTCAGGTATCTCCTATACTAATAGAGCCACATGCTCACCGGTTTGCCACATGATGTAGGCCCATGGACTGAACAAGAAACCACCAAAAATTTTAACCAGTCATCGTTCTCACAACACTGAGGACCAGTCATTCGAAATGACTTCTCCATGCATTTTATGCATTGGTAAAAGCACTATGATGAAAAGTGTGATATGTTTTCAGGTATCTCCTATACTAATAGAGCCACATGCTCACCGGTTTGCCACATGACGTAGGCCTATGGACTGAACAAGAAACCACCAAAAATTTTAACCAGTCATCGTTCTCACAACACTGAGGACCAGTCATTCGAAATGACTTCTCAATGCATTTTATGCATTGGTAAAAGCACTATGATGAAAAGTGTGATATGTTTTCAGGTATCTCCTATACTAATAGAGCCACATGCTCACCGGTTTGCCACATGATGTAGGCCTATGGACTGAACAAGAAACCACCAAAAATTTTAACCAGTCATCGTTCTCACAACACTGAGGACCAGTCATTCGAAATGACTTCTCCATGCATTTTATGCATTGGTAAAAGCACTATGATGAAAAGTGTGATATGTTTTCAGGTATCTCCTATACTAATAGAGCCACATGCTCACCGGTTTGCCACATGATGTAGGCCCATGGACTGAACAAGAAACCACCAAAAATTTTAACCAGTCATCGTTCTCACAACACTGAGGACCAGTCATTCGAAATGACTTCTCAATGCATTTTATGCATTGGTAAAAGCACTATGATGAAAAGTGTGATATGTTTTCAGGTATCTCCTATACTAATAGAGTCACATGCTCACCGGTTTGCCACATGATGTAGGCCCATGGACTGAACAAGAAACCACCAAAAATTTTAACCAGTCATCGTTCTCACAACACTGAGGACCAGTCATTCGAATTGACTTCTCCATGCATTTTATGCATTGGTAAAAGCACTATGATGAAAAGTGTGATATGTTTTCAGGTATCTCCTATACTAATAGAGCCACATGCTCACCGGTTTGCCACATGATGTAGGCCTATGGACTGAACAAGAAACCACCAAAATTTTAACCAGTCATCGTTCTCACAACACTGAGGACCAGTCATTCGAAATGACTTCTCCATGCATTTTATGCATTGGTAAAAGCACTATGATGAAAAGTGTGATATGTTTTCAGGTATCTCCTATACTAATAGAGCCACATGCTCACCGGTTTGCCACATGATGTAGGCCTATGGACTGAACAAGAAACCACCAAAAATTTTAACCAGTTATCGTTCTCACAACACTGAGGACCAGTCATTCGAAATGACTTCTCCATGCATTTTATGCATTGGTAAAAGCACTATGATGAAAAGTGTGATATGTTTTCAGGTATCTCCTATACTAATAGAGCCACATGCTCACCGGTTTGCCACATGATGTAGGCCTATGGACTGAACAAGAAACCACCAAAAATTTTAACCAGTCATCGTTCTCACAACACTGAGGACCAGTCATTCAAAATGACTTCTCCATGCATTTTATGCATTGGTAAAAGCACTATGATGAAAAGTGTGATATGTTTTCAGGTATCTCCTATACTAATAGAGCCACATGCTCACCGGTTTGCCACATGATGTAGGCCTATGGACTGAACAAGAAACCACCAAAAATTTTAACCAGTCATCGTTCTCACAACACTGAGGACCAGTCATTCGAAATGACTTCTCCATGCATTTTATACATTGGTAAAAGCACAATGATGAAAAGTGTGATATGTTTTCAGGTATCTCCTATACTAATAGAGCCACATGCTCACCGGTTTGCCACATGATGTAGGCCTATGGACTGAACAAGAAACCACCAAAAATTTTAACCAGTCATCGTTCTCACAACACTGAGGACCAGTCATTCGAAATGACTTCTCCATGCATTTTATGCATTGGTAAAAGCACTATGATGAAAAGTGTGATATGTTTTCAGGTATCTCCTATACTAATAGAGCCACATGCTCACCGGTTTGCCACATGATGTAGGCCTATGGACTGAACAAGAAACCACCAAAAATTTTAACCAGTCATCGTTCTCACAACACTGAGGACCAGTCATTCGAAATGACTTCTCCATGCATTTTATGCATTGGTAAAAGCACTATGATGAAAAGTGTGATATGTTTTCAGGTATCTCCTATACTAATAGAGCCACATGCTCACCGGTTTGCCACATGATGTAGGCCCATGGACTGAACAAGAAACCACCAAAAATTTTAACCAGTCATCGTTCTCACAACACTGAGGACCAGTCATTCGAAATGACTTCTCCATGCATTTTATGCATTGGTAAAAGCACTATGATGAAAAGTGTGATATGTTTTCAGGTATCTCCTATACTAATAGAGCCACATGCTCACCGGTTTGCCACATGATGTAGGCCTATGGACTGAACAAGAAACCACCAAAAATTTTAACCAGTCATCGTTCTCACAACACTGAGGACCAGTCATTCGAAATGACTTCTCCATGCATTTTATGCATTGGTAAAAGCACTATGATGAAAAGTGTGATATGTTTTCAGGTATCTCCTATACTAATAGAGCCACATGCTCACCGGTTTGCCACATGATGTAGGCCCATGGACTGAACAAGAAACCACCAAAAATTTTAACCAGTCATCGTTCTCACAACACTGAGGACCAGTCATTCGAAATGACTTCTCCATGCATTTTATGCATTGGTAAAAGCACTATGATGAAAAGTGTGATATGTTTTCAGGTATCTCCTATACTAATAGAGCCACATGCTCACCGGTTTGCCACATGATGTAGGCCTATGGACTGAACAAGAAACCACCAAAAATTTTAACCAGTCATCGTTCTCACAACACTGAGGACCAGTCATTCGAAATGACTTCTCCATGCATTTTATGCATTGGTAAAAGCACGATGATGAAAAGTGTGATATGTTTTCAGGTATCTCCTATACTAATAGAGCCACATGCTCACCGGTTTGCCACATGATGTAGGCCTATGGACTGAACAAGAAACCACCAAAAATTTTAACCAGTCATCGTTCTCACAACACTGAGGACCAGTCATTCGAAATGACTTCTCCATGCATTTTATGCATTGGTAAAAGCACTATGATGAAAAGTGTGATATGTTTTCAGGTATCTCCTATACTAATAGAGCCACATGCTCACCGGTTTGCCACATGATGTAGGCCTATGGACTGAACAAGAAACCACCAAAAATTTTAACCAGTCATCGTTCTCACAACACTGAGGACCAGTCATTTGAAATGACTTCTCCATGCATTTTATGCATTGGTAAAAGCACTATGATGAAAAGTGTGATATGTTTTCAGGTATCTCCTATACTAATAGAGCCACATGCTCACCGGTTTGCCACATGATGTAGGCCCATGGACTGAACAAGAAACCACCAAAAATTTTAACCAGTCATCGTTCTCACAACACTGAGGACCAGTCATTCGAAATGACTTCTCCATGCATTTTATGCATTGGTAAAAGCACTATGATGAAAAGTGTGATATGTTTTCAGGTATCTCCTATACTAATAGAGCCACATGCTCACCGGTTTGCCACATGATGTAGGCCCATGGACTGAACAAGAAACCACCAAAAATTTTAACCAGTCATCGTTCTCACAACACTGAGGACCAGTCATTCGAAATGACTTCTCCATGCATTTTATGCATTGGAAAAAGCACTACGATGAAAAGTGTGATATGTTTTCAGGTATCTCCTATACTAATAGAGCCACATGCTCACCGGTTTGCCACATGATGTAGGCCCATGGACTGAACAAGAAACCACCAAAAATTTTAACCAGTCATCGTTCTCACAACACTGAGGACCAGTCATTCGAAATGACTTCTCCATGCATTTTATGCATTGGTAAAAGCACTATGATGAAAAGTGTGATATGTTTTCAGGTATCTCCTATACTAATAGAGCCACATGCTCACCGGTTTGCCACATGACGTAGGCCTATGGACTGAACAAGAAACCACCAAAAATTTTAACCAGTCATCGTTCTCACAACACTGAGGACCAGTCATTCGAAATGACTTCTCAATGCATTTTATGCATTGGTAAAAGCACTATGATGAAAAGTGTGATATGTTTTCAGGTATCTCCTATACTAATAGAGCCACATGCTCACCAGTTTGCCACATGACGTAGGCCTATGGACTGAACAAGAAACCACCAAAAATTTTAACCAGTCATCGTTCTCACAACACTGAGGACCAGTCATTCGAAATGACTTCTCAATGCATTTTATGCATTGGTAAAAGCACTATGATGAAAAGTGTGATATGTTTTCAGGTATCTCCTATACTAATAGAGCCACATGCTCACCGGTTTGCCACATGATGTAGGCCTATGGACTGAACAAGAAACCACCAAAAATTTTAACCAGTCATCGTTCTCACAACACTGAGGACCAGTCATTCGAAATGACTTCTCCATGCATTTTATGCATTGGTAAAAGCACTATGATGAAAAGTGTGATATGTTTTCAGGTATCTCCTATACTAATAAAGCCACATGCTCACCGGTTTGCCACATGATGTAGGCCTATGGACTGAACAAGAAACCACCAAAAATTTTAACCAGTCATCGTTCTCACAACACTGAGGACCAGTCATTCGAAATGACTTCTCCATGCATTTTATGCATTGGTAAAAGCACTATGATGAAAAGTGTGATATGCTTTCAGGTATCTCCTATACTAATAGAGCCACATGCTCACCGGTTTGCCACATGATGTAGGCCTATGGACTGAACAAGAAACCACCAAAAATTTTAACCAGTCATCGTTCTCACAACACTGAGGACCAGTCATTCGAAATGACTTCTCCATGCATTTTATGCATTGGTAAAAGCAATATGATGAAAAGTGTGATATGTTTTCAGGTATCTCCTATACTAATAGAGCCACATGCTCACCGGTTTGCCACATGATGTAGGCCTATGGACTAAACAAGAAACCACCAAAAATTTTAACCAGTCATCGTTCTCACAACACTGAGGACCAGTCATTCGAAATGACTTCTCCATGCATTTTATGCATTGGTAAAAGCACTATGATGAAAAGTGTGATATGTTTTTCAGGTATCTCCTATACTAATAGAGCCACATGCTCACCGGTTTGCCACATGATGTAGGCCTATGGACTGAACAAGAAACCACCAAAAATTTTAACCAGTCATCGTTCTCACAACACTGAGGACCAGTCATTCAAAATGACTTCTCCATGCATTTTATGCATTGGTAAAAGCACTATGATGAAAAGTGTGATATGTTTTCAGGTATCTCCTATACTAATAGAGCCACATGCTCACCGGTTTGCCACATGATGTAGGCCTATGGACTGAACAAGAAACCACCAAAAATTTTAACCAGTCATCGTTCTCACAACACTGAGGACCAGTCATTCGAAATGACTTCTCCATGCATTTTATGCATTGGTAAAAGCACTATGATGAAAAGTGTGATATGTTTTCAGGTATCTCCTATACTAATAGAGCCACATGCTCACCAGTTTGCCACATGATGTAGGCCTATGGACTGAACAAGAAACCACCAAAATTTTAACCAGTCATCGTTCTCACAACACTGAGGACCAGTCATTCGAAATGACTTCTCCATGCATTTTATGCATTGGTAAAAGCACTATGATGAAAAGTGTGATATGTTTTCAGGTATCTCCTATACTAATAGAGCCACATGCTCACCGGTTTGCCACATGATGTAGGCCTATGGACTGAACAAGAAACCACCAAAAATTTTAACCAGTCATCATTCTCACAACACTGAGGACCAGTCATTCGAAATGACTTCTTCATGCATTTTATGCATTGGTAAAAGCACTATGATGAAAAGTGTGATATGTTTTCAGGTATCTCCTATACTAATAGAGCCACATGCTCACCGGTTTGCCACATGATGTAGGCCCATGGACTGAACAAGAAACCACCAAAAATTTTAACCAGTCATCGTTCTCACAACACTGAGGACCAGTCATTCGAAATGACTTCTCCATGCATTTTATGCATTGGTAAAAGCACTATGATGAAAAGTGTGATATGTTTTCAGGTATCTCCTATACTAATAGAGCCACATGCTCACCGGTTTGCCACATGATGTAGGCCTATGGACTGAACAAGAAACCACCAAAAATTTTAACCAGTCATCGTTCTCACAACACTGAGGACCAGTCATTCGAAATGACTTCTCCATGCATTTTATGCATTGGTAAAAGCACTATGATGAAAAGTGTGATATGTTTTCAGGTATCTCCTATACTAATAGAGCCACATGCTCACCGGTTTGCCACATGATGTAGGCCTATGGACTGAACAAGAAACCACCAAAAATTTTAACCAGTCATCGTTCTCACAACACTGAGGACCAGTCATTCGAAATGACTTCTCCATAAATTTTATGCATTGGTAAAAGCACTATGATGAAAAGTGTGATATGTTTTCAGGTATCTCCTATACTAATAGAGCCACATGCTCACCGGTTTGCCACATGATGTAGGCCTATGGACTGAACAAGAAACCACCAAAAATTTTAACCAGTCATCGTTCTCACAACACTGAGGACCAGTCATTCGAAATGACTTCTCCATGCATTTTATGCATTGGTAAAAGCACGATGATGAAAAGTGTGATATGTTTTCAGGTATCTCCTATACTAATAGAGCCACATGCTCACCGGTTTGCCACATGATGTAGGCCTATGGACTGAACAAGAAACCACCAAAAATTTTAACCAGTCATCGTTCTCACAACACTGAGGACCAGTCATTCGAAATGACTTCTCCATGCATTTTATGCATTGGTAAAAGCACTACGATGAAAAGTGTGATATGTTTTCAGGTATCTCCTATACTAATAGAGCCACATGCTCACCGGTTTGCCACATGATGTAGGCCCATGGACTGAACAAGAAACCACCAAAAATTTTAACCAGTCATCGTTCTCACAACACTGAGGACCAGTCATTCGAAATGACTTCTCCATGCATTTTATGCATTGGTAAAAGCACTATGATGAAAAGTGTGATATGTTTTCAGGTATCTCCTATACTAATAGAGCCACATGCTCACCGGTTTGCCACATGACGTAGGCCTATGGACTGAACAAGAAACCACCAAAAATTTTAACCAGTCATCGTTCTCACAACACTGAGGACCAGTCATTCGAAATGACTTCTCCATGCATTTTATGCATTGGTAAAAGCACTATGATGAAAAGTGTGATATGTTTTCAGGTATCTCCTATACTAATAGAGCCACATGCTCACCGGTTTGCCACATGATGTAGGCCTATGGACTGAACAAGAAACCACCAAAAATTTTAACCAGTCATCGTTCTCACAACACTGAGGACCAGTCATTCGAAATGACTTCTCCATGCATTTTATGCATTGGTAAAAGCACGATGATGAAAAGTGTGATATGTTTTCAGGTATCTCCTATACTAATAGAGCCACATGCTCACCGGTTTGCCACATGATGTAGGCCTATGGACTGAACAAGAAACCACCAAAAATGTTAACCAGTCATCGTTCTCACAACACTGAGGACCAGTCATTCGAAATGACTTCTCCATGCATTTTATGCATTGGTAAAAGCACTATGATGAAAAGTGTGATATGCTTTCAGGTATCTCCTATACTAATAGAGCCACATGCTCACCGGTTTGCCACATGATGTAGGCCTATGGACTGAACAAGAAACCACCAAAAATTTTAACCAGTCATCGTTCTCACAACACTGAGGACCAGTCATTCGAAATGACTTCTCCATGCATTTTATGCATTGGTAAAAGCACTATGATGAAAAGTGTGATATGTTTTCAGGTATCTCCTATACTAATAGAGCCACATGCTCACCGGTTTGCCACATGATGTAGGCCTATGGACTGAACAAGAAACCACCAAAAATTTTAACCAGTCATCGTTCTCACAACACTGAGGACCAGTCATTCGAAATGACTTCTCCATGCATTTTATGCATTGGTAAAAGCACTATGATGAAAAGTGTGATATGTTTTCAGGTATCTCCTATACTAATAGAGCCACATGCTCACCGGTTTGCCACATGATGTAGGCCTATGGACTGAACAAGAAACCACCAAAAATTTTAACCAGTCATCGTTCTCACAACACTGAGGACCAGTCATTTGAAATGACTTCTCCATGCATTTTATGCATTGGTAAAAGCACTATGATGAAAAGTGTGATATGTTTTCAGGTATCTCCTATACTAATAGAGCCACATGCTCACCGGTTTGCCACATGATGTAGGCCCATGGACTGAACAAGAAACCACCAAAAATTTTAACCAGTCATCGTTCTCACAACACTGAGGACCAGTCATTCGAAATGACTTCTCCATGCATTTTATGCATTGGTAAAAGCACTATGATGAAAAGTGTGATATGTTTTCAGGTATCTCCTATACTAATAGAGCCACATGCTCACCGGTTTGCCACATGATGTAGGCCCATGGACTGAACAAGAAACCACCAAAAATTTTAACCAGTCATCGTTCTCACAACACTGAGGACCAGTCATTCGAAATGACTTCTCCATGCATTTTATGCATTGGTAAAAGCACTATGATGAAAAGTGTGATATGTTTTCAGGTATCTCCTATACTAATAGAGCCACATGCTCACCGGTTTGCCACATGATGTAGGCCCATGGACTGAACAAGAAACCACCAAAAATTTTAACCAGTCATCGTTCTCACAACACTGAGGACCAGTCATTCGAAATGACTTCTCCATGCATTTTATGCATTGGTAAAAGCACTATGATGAAAAGTGTGATATGTTTTCAGGTATCTCCTATACTAATAGAGCCACATGCTCACCGGTTTGCCACATGACGTAGGCCCATGGACTGAACAAGAAACCACCAAAAATTTTAACCAGTCATCGTTCTCACAACACTGAGGACCAGTCATTCGAAATGACTTCTCAATGCATTTTATGCATTGGTAAAAGCACTATGATGAAAAGTGTGATATGTTTTCAGGTATCTCCTATACTAATAGAGCCACATGCTCACCGGTTTGCCACATGATGTAGGCCTATGGACTGAACAAGAAACCACCAAAAATTTTAACCAGTCATCGTTCTCACAACACTGAGGACCAGTCATTCGAAATGACTTCTCCATGCATTTTATGCATTGGTAAAAGCACTATGATGAAAAGTGTGATATGTTTTCAGGTATCTCCTATACTAATAGAGCCACATGCTCACCGGTTTGCCACATGATGTAGGCCTATGGACTGAACAAGAAACCACCAAAAATTTTAACCAGTCATCGTTCTCACAACACTGAGGACCAGTCATTCGAAATGACTTCTCCATGCATTTTATGCATTGGTAAAAGCACTATGATGAAAAGTGTGATATGTTTTCAGGTATCTCCTATACTAATAGAGCCACATGCTCACCGGTTTGCCACATGATGTAGGCCTATGGACTGAACAAGAAACCACCAAAAATTTTAACCAGTCATCGTTCTCACAACACTGAGGACCAGTCATTCGAAATGACTTCTCCATGCATTTTATGCATTGGTAAAAGCACTATGATGAAAAGTGTGATATGTTTTCAGGTATCTCCTATACTAATAGAGCCACATGCTCACCGGTTTGCCACATGATGTAGGCCTATGGACTGAACAAGAAACCACCAAAAATTTTAACCAGTCATCGTTCTCACAACACTGAGGACCAGTCATTCAAAATGACTTCTCCATGCATTTTATGCATTGGTAAAAGCACTATGATGAAAAGTGTGATATGTTTTCAGGTATCTCCTATACTAATAGAGCCACATGCTCACCGGTTTGCCACATGATGTAGGCCTATGGACTGAACAAGAAACCACCAAAAATTTTAACCAGTCATCGTTCTCACAACACTGAGGACCAGTCATTCGAAATGACTTCTCCATGCATTTTATGCATTGGTAAAAGCACTATGATGAAAAGTGTGATATGTTTTCAGGTATCTCCTATACTAATAGAGCCACATGCTCACCGGTTTGCCACATGATGTAGGCCTATGGACTGAACAAGAAACCACCAAAAATTTTAACCAGTCATCGTTCTCACAACACTGAGGACCAGTCATTCGAAATGACTTCTCCATGCATTTTATGCATTGGTAAAAGCACGATGATGAAAAGTGTGATATGTTTTCAGGTATCTCCTATACTAATAGAGCCACATGCTCACCGGTTTGCCACATGATGTAGGCCTATGGACTGAACAAGAAACCACCAAAAATTTTAACCAGTCATCGTTCTCACAACACTGAGGACCAGTCATTCGAAATGACTTCTCCATGCATTTTATGCATTGGTAAAAGCACTATGATGAAAAGTGTGATATGTTTTCAGGTATCTCCTATACTAATAGAGCCACATGCTCACCGGTTTGCCACATGATGTAGGCCCATGGACTGAACAAGAAACCACCAAAAATTTTAACCAGTCATCGTTCTCACAACACTGAGGACCAGTCATTCGAAATGACTTCTCCATGCATTTTATGCATTGGTAAAAGCACTATGATGAAAAGTGTGATATGTTTTCAGGTATCTCCTATACTAATAGAGCCACATGCTCACCGGTTTGCCACATGACGTAGGCCCATGGACTGAACAAGAAACCACCAAAAATTTTAACCAGTCATCGTTCTCACAACACTGAGGACCAGTCATTCGAAATGACTTCTCAATGCATTTTATGCATTGGTAAAAGCACTATGATGAAAAGTGTGATATGTTTTCAGGTATCTCCTATACTAATAGAGCCACATGCTCACCGGTTTGCCACATGATGTAGGCCTATGGACTGAACAAGAAACCACCAAAAATTTTAACCAGTCATCGTTCTCACAACACTGAGGACCAGTCATTCGAAATGACTTCTCCATGCATTTTATGCATTGGTAAAAGCACTATGATGAAAAGTGTGATATGTTTTCAGGTATCTCCTATACTAATAGAGCCACATGCTCACCGGTTTGCCACATGATGTAGGCCTATGGACTGAACAAGAAACCACCAAAAATTTTAACCAGTCATCGTTCTCACAACACTGAGGACCAGTCATTCGAAATGACTTCTCCATGCATTTTATGCATTGGTAAAAGCACTATGATGAAAAGTGTGATATGCTTTCAGGTATCTCCTATACTAATAGAGCCACATGCTCACCGGTTTGCCACATGATGTAGGCCTATGGACTGAACAAGAAACCACCAAAAATTTTAACCAGTCATCGTTCTCACAACACTGAGGACCAGTCATTCGAAATGACTTCTCCATGCATTTTATGCATTGGTAAAAGCAATATGATGAAAAGTGTGATATGTTTTCAGGTATCTCCTATACTAATAGAGCCACATGCTCACCGGTTTGCCACATGATGTAGGCCTATGGACTGAACAAGAAACCACCAAAAATTTTAACCAGTCATCGTTCTCACAACACTGAGGACCAGTCATTCGAAATGACTTCTCCATGCATTTTATGCATTGGTAAAAGCACTATGATGAAAAGTGTGATATGTTTTCAGGTATCTCCTATACTAATAGAGCCACATGCTCACCGGTTTGCCACATGATGTAGGCCTATGGACTGAACAAGAAACCACCAAAAATTTTAACCAGTCATCGTTCTCACAACACTGAGGACCAGTCATTCGAAATGACTTCTCCATGCATTTTATGCATTGGTAAAAGCACTATGATGAAAAGTGGGATATGTTTTCAGGTATCTCCTATACTAATAGAGCCACATGCTCACCGGTTTGCCACATGATGTAGGCCTATGGACTGAACAAGAAACCACCAAAAATTTTAACCAGTCATCGTTCTCACAACACTGAGGACCAGTCATTCGAAATGACTTCTCCATGCATTTTATGCATTGGTAAAAGCACTATGATGAAAAGTGTGATATGTTTTCAGGTATCTCCTATACTAATAGAGCCACATGCTCACCGGTTTGCCACATGATGTAGGCCCATGGACTGAACAAGAAACCACCAAAAATTTTAACCAGTCATCGTTCTCACAACACTGAGGACCAGTCATTCGAAATGACTTCTCCATGCATTTTATGCATTGGTAAAAGCACTATGATGAAAAGTGTGATATGTTTTCAGGTATCTCCTATACTAATAGAGCCACATGCTCACCGGTTTGCCACATGATGTAGGCCTATGGACTGAACCAGAAACCACCAAAAATTTTAACCAGTCATCGTTCTCACAACACTGAGGACCAGTCATTCGAAATGACTTCTCCATGCATTTTATGCATTGGTAAAAGCACTATGATGAAAAGTGTGATATGTTTTCAGGTATCTCCTATACTAATAGAGCCACATGCTCACCGGTTTGCCACATGATGTAGGCCTATGGACTGAACAAGAAACCACCAAAAATGTTAACCAGTCATCGTTCTCACAACACTGAGGACCAGTCATTCGAAATGACTTCTCCATGCATTTTATGCATTGGTAAAAGCACTATGATGAAAAGTGTGATATGTTTTCAGGTATCTCCTATACTAATAGAGCCACATGCTCACCGGTTTGCCACATGATGTAGGCCTATGGACTGAACAAGAAACCACCAAAAATTTTAACCAGTCATCGTTCTCACAACACTGAGGACCAGTCATTCGAAATGACTTCTCCATGCATTTTATGCATTGGTAAAAGCACTATGATGAAAAATGTGATATGTTTTCAGGTATCTCCTATACTAATAGAGCCACATGCTCACCGGTTTGCCACATGATGTAGGCCTATGGACTGAACAAGAAATCACCAAAAATTTTAACCAGTCATCGTTCTCACAACACTGAGGACCAGTCATTCGAAATGACTTTCCATGCATTTTATGCATTGGTAAAAGCACTATGATGAAAAGTGTGATATGTTTTCAGGTATCTCCTATACTAATAGAGCCACATGCTCACCGGTTTGCCACATGATGTAGGCCTATGGACTGAACAAGAAACCACCAAAAATTTTAACCAGTCATCGTTCTCACAACACTGAGGACCAGTCATTCGAAATGACTTCTCCATGCATTTTATGCATTGGTAAAAGCACTATGATGAAAAGTGTGATATGTTTTCAGGTATCTCCTATACTAATAGAGCCACATGCTCACCGGTTTGCCACATGATGTAGGCCCATGGACTGAACAAGAAACCACCAAAAATTTTAACCAGTCATCGTTCTCACAACACTGAGGACCAGTCATTCGAAATGACTTCTCCATGCATTTTATGCATTGGTAAAAGCACTATGATGAAAAGTGTGATATGTTTTCAGGTATCTCCTATACTAATAGAGCCACATGCTCACCGGTTTGCCACATGATGTAGGCCTATGTACTGAACAAGAAACCACCAAAAATTTTAACCAGTCATCGTTCTCACAACACTGAGGACCAGTCATTCGAAATGACTTCTCCATGCATTTTATGCATTGGTAAAAGCACTATGATGAAAAGTGTGATATGTTTTCAGGTATCTCCTATACTAATAGAGCCACATGCTCACCGGTTTGCCACATGATGTAGGCCTATGGACTGAACAAGAAACCACCAAAAATTTTAACCAGTCATCGTTCTCACAACACTGAGGACCAGTCATTCGAAATGACTTCTCCATGCATTTTATGCATTGGTAAAAGCACTATGATGAAAAGTGCGATATGTTTTCAGGTATCTCCTATACTAATAGAGCCACAAGCTCACCGGTTTGCCACATGATGTAGGCCTATGGACTGAACAAGAAATCACCAAAAATTTTAACCAGTCATCGTTCTCACAACACTGAGGACCAGTCATTCGAAATGACTTCTCCATGCATTTTATGCATTGGTAAAAGCACTATGATGAAAAGTGTGATATGTTTTCAGGTATCTCCTATACTAATAGAGCCACATGCTCACCGGTTTGCCACATGATGTAGGCCTATGGACTGAACAAGAAACCACCAAAAATTTTAACCAGTCATCGTTCTCACAACACTGAGGACCAGTCATTCGAAATGACTTCTCCATGCATTTTATGCATTGGTAAAAGCACTATGATGAAAAGTGTGATATGTTTTCAGGTATCTCCTATACTAATAGAGCCACATGCTCACCGGTTTGCCACATGATGTAGGCCTATGGACTGAACAAGAAACCACCAAAAATTTTAACCAGTCATCGTTCTCACAACACTGAGGACCAGTCATTCGAAATGACTTCTCCATGCATTTTATGCATTGGTAAAAGCACTATGATGAAAAGTGTGATATGTTTTCAGGTATCTCCTATACTAATAGAGCCACATGCTCACCGGTTTGCCACATGATGTAGGCCTATGGACTGAACAAGAAACCACCAAAAATTTTAACCAATCATCGTTCTCACAACACTGAGGACCAGTCATTCGAAATGACTTCTCCATGCATTTTATGCATTGGTAAAAGCACTATGATGAAAAGTGTGATATGTTTTCAGGTATCTCCTATACTAATAGAGCCACATGCTCACCGGTTTGCCACATGATGTAGGCCTATGGACTGAACAAGAAACCACCAAAAATTTTAACCAGTCATCGTTCTCACAACACTGAGGACCAGTCATTCGAAATGACTTCTCCATGCATTTTATGCATTGGTAAAAGCACTATGATGAAAAGTGTGATATGTTTTCAGGTATCTCCTATACTAATAGAGCCACATGCTCACCGGTTTGCCACATGATGGAGGCCCATGGACTGAACAAGAAACCACCAAAAATTTTAACCAGTCATCGTTCTCACAACACTGAGGACCAGTCATTCGAAATTACTTCTCCATGCATTTTATGCATTGGTAAAAGCACTATGATGAAAAGTGTGATATGTTTTCAGGTATCTCCTATACTAATAGAGCCACATGCTCACCGGTTTGCCACATGATGTAGGCCTATGGACTGAACAAGAAACCACCAAAAATTTTAACCAGTCATCGTTCTCACAACACTGAGGTCCAGTCATTCGAAATGACTTCTCCATGCATTTTATGCATTGGTAAAAGCACTATGATGAAAAGTGTGATATGTTTTCAGGTATCTCCTATACTAATAGAGCCACATTCTCACCGGTTTGCCACATGATGTAGGCCTATGGACTGAACAAGAAACCACGAAAAGTTTTAACCAGTCATCGTTCTCACAACACTGAGGACCAGTCATTCGAAATGACTTCTCCATGCATTTTATGCATTGGTAAAAGCACTATGATGAAAAGTGTGATATGTTTTCAGGTATCTCCTATACTAATAGAGCCACATTCTCACCGGTTTGCCACATGATGTAGGCCTATGGACTGAACAAGAAACCACCAAAAATTTTAACCAGTCATCGTTCTCACAACACTGAGGACCAGTCATTCGAAATGACTTCTCCATGCATTTTCTGCATTGGTAAAAGCACTATGATGAAAAGTGTGATATGTTTTCAGGTATCTCCTATACTAATAGAGCCACATGCTCACCGGTTTGCCACATGATGTAGGCCTATGGACTGAACAAGAAACCACCAAAAATTTTAACCAGTCATCGTTCTCACAACACTGAGGACCAGTCATTCGAAATGACTTCTCCATGCATTTTATGCATTGGTAAAAGCACTATGATGAAAAGTGTGATATGTTTTCAGGTATCTCCTATACTAATAGAGCCACATGCTCACCGGTTTGCCACATGATGTAGGCCTATGGACTGAACAAGAAACCACCAAAAATTTTAACCAGTCATCGTTCTCACAACACTGAGGACCAGTCATTCGAAATGACTTCTCCATGCATTTTATGCATTGGTAAAAGCACTATGATGAAAAGTGTGATATGTTTTCAGGTATCTCCTATACTAATAGAGCCACATGCTTACCGGTTTGCCACATGATGTAGGCCTATGGACTGAACAAGAAACCACCAAAAATTTTAACCAGTCATCGTTCTCACAACACTGAGGACCAGTCATTCGAAATGACTTCTCCATGCATTTTATGCATTGGTAAAAGCACTATGATGAAAAGTGTGATATGTTTTCAGGTATCTCCTATACTAATAGAGCCACATGCTCACCGGTTTGCCACATGATGTAGGCCTATGGACTGAACAAGAAACCACCAAAAATTTTAACCAGTCATCGTACTCACAACACTGAGGACCAGTCATTCGAAATGACTTGTCCATGCATTTTATGCATTGGTAAAAGCACTATGATGAAAAGTGTGATATGTTTTCAGGTATCTCCTATACTAATAGAGCCACATGCTCACCGGTTTGCCACATGATGTAGGCCTATGGACTGAACAAGAAACCACCAAAAATTTTAACCAGTCATCGTTCTCACAACACTGAGGACCAGTCATTCAAAATGACTTCTCCATGCATTTTATGCATTGGTAAAAGCACTATGATGAAAAGTGTGATATGTTTTCAGGTATCTCCTATACTAATAGAGCCACATGCTCACCGGTTTGCCACATGATGTAGGCCTATGGACTGAACAAGAAACCACCAAAAATTTTAACCAGTCATCGTTCTCACAACACTGAGGACCAGTCATTCGAAATGACTTCTCCATGCATTTTATGCATTGGTAAAAGCACTATGATGAAAAGTGTGATATGTTTTCAGGTATCTCCTATACTAATAGAGCCACATGCTCACCGGTTTGCCACATGATGTAGGCCTATGGACTGAACAAGAAACCACCAAAAATTTTAACCAGTCATCGTTCTCACAACACTGAGGACCAGTCATTCGAAATGACTTCTCCATGCATTTTATGCATTGGTAAAAGCACTATGATGAAAAGTGTGATATGTTTTCAGGTATCTCCTATACTAATAGAGCCACATGCTCACCGGTTTGCCACATGATGTAGGCCTATGGACTGAACAAGAAACCACCAAAAATTTTAACCAGTCATCGTTCTCACAACACTGAGGACCAGTCATTCGAAATGACTTCTCCATGCATTTTATGCATTGGTAAAAGCACTATGATGAAAAGTGTGATATGTTTTCAGGTATCTCCTATACTAATAGAGCCACATGCTCACCGGTTTGCCACATGATGTAGGCCTATGGACTGAACAAGAAACCACCAAAAATTTTAACCAGTCATCGTTCTCACAACACTGAGGACCAGTCATTCGAAATGACTTCTCCATGCATTTTATGCATTGGTTAAAGCACTATGATGAAAAGTGTGATATGTTTTCAGGTATCTCCTATACTAATAGAGCCACATGCTCACCGGTTTGCCACATGATGTAGGCCTATGGACTGAACAAGAAACCACCAAAAATTTTAACCAGTCATCGTTCTCACAACACTGAGGACCAGTCATTCGAAATGACTTCTCCATGCATTTTATGCATTGGTAAAAGCACTATGATGAAAAGTGTGATATGTTTTCAGGTATCTCCTATACTAATAGAGCCACATGCTCACCGGTTTGCCACATGATGTAGGCCCATGGACTGAACAAGAAACCACCAAAAATTTTAACCAGTCATCGTTCTCACAACACTGAGGACCAGTCATTCGAAATGACTTCTCCATGCATTTTATGCATTGGTAAAAGCACTATGATGAAAAGTGTGATATGTTTTCAGGTATCTCCTATACTAATAGAGCCACATGCTCACCGGTTTGCCACATGATGTAGGCCTATGGACTGAACAAGAAACCACCAAAAATTTTAACCAGTCATCGTTCTCACAACACTGAGGACCAGTCATTCGAAATGACTTCTCCATGCATTTTATGCATTGGTAAAAGCACTATGATGAAAAGTGTGATATGTTTTCAGGTATCTCCTATACTAATAGAGCCACATGCTCACCGGTTTGCCACATGATGTAGGCCTATGGACTGAACAAGAAACCACCAAAAATTTTAACCAGTCATCGTTCTCACAACACTGAGGACCAGTCATTCGAAATGACTTCTCCATGCATTTTATGCATTGGTAAAAGCACTATGATGAAAAGTGTGATATGTTTTCAGGTATCTCCTATACTAATAGAGCCACATGCTCACCGGTTTGCCACATGATGTAGGCCTATGGACTGAACAAGAAACCACCAAAAATTTTAACCAGTCATCGTTCTCACAACACTGAGGACCAGTCATTCGAAATGACTTCTCCATGCATTTTATGCATTGGTAAAAGCACTATGATGAAAAGTGTGATATGTTTTCAGGTATCTCCTATACTAATAGAGCCACATGCTCACCGGTTTGCCACATGATGTAGGCCTATGGACTGAACAAGAAACCACCAAAAATTTTAACCAGTCATCGTTCTCACAACACTGAGGACCAGTCATTCGAAATGACTTCTCCATGCATTTTATGCATTGGTAAAAGCACTATGATGAAAAGTGTGATATGTTTTCAGGTATCTCCTATACTAATAGAGCCACATGCTCACCGGTTTGCCACATGATGTAGGCCTATGGACTGAACAAGAAACCACCAAAAATTTTAACCAGTCATCGTTCTCACAACACTGAGGACCAGTCATTCGAAATGACTTCTCCATGCATTTTATGCATTGGTAAAAGCACTATGATGAAAAGTGTGATATGTTTTCAGGTATCTCCTATACTAATAGAGCCACATGCTCACCGGTTTGCCACATGATGTAGGCCTATGGACTGAACAAGAAACCACCAAAAATTTTAACCAGTCATCGTTCTCACAACACTGAGGACCAGTCATTCGAAATGACTTCTCCATGCATTTTATGCATTGGTAAAAGCACTATGATGAAAAGTGTGATATGTTTTCAGGTATCTCCTATACTAATAGAGCCACATGCTCACCGGTTTGCCACATGATGTAGGCCTATGGACTGAACAAGAAACCACCAAAAATTTTAACCAGTCATCGTTCTCACAACACTGAGGACCAGTCATTCGAAATGACTTCTCCATGCATTTTATGCATTGGTAAAAGCACTATGATGAAAAGTGTGATATGTTTTCAGGTATCTCCTATACTAATAGAGCCACATGCTCACCGGTTTGCCACATGATGTAGGCCTATGGACTGAACAAGAAACCACCAAAAATTTTAACCAGTCATCGTTCTCACAACACTGAGGACCAGTCATTCGAAATGACTTCTCCATGCATTTTATGCATTGGTAAAAGCACTATGATGAAAAGTGTGATATGTTTTCAGGTATCTCCTATACTAATAGAGCCACATGCTCACCGGTTTGCCACATGATGTAGGCCTATGGACTGAACAAGAAACCACCAAAAATTTTAACCAGTCATCGTTCTCACAACACTGAGGACCAGTCATTCGAAATGACTTCTCCATGCATTTTATGCATTGGTAAAAGCACTATGATGAAAAGTGTGATATGTTTTCAGGTATCTCCTATACTAATAGAGCCACATGCTCACCGGTTTGCCACATGATGTAGGCCTATGGACTGAACAAGAAACCACCAAAAATTTTAACCAGTCATCGTTCTCACAACACTGAGGACCAGTCATTCGAAATGACTTCTCCATGCATTTTATGCATTGGTAAAAGCACTATGATGAAAAGTGTGATATGTTTTCAGGTATCTCCTATACTAATAGAGCCACATGCTCACCGGTTTGCCACATGATGTAGGCCTATGGACTGAACAAGAAACCACCAAAAATTTTAACCAGTCATCGTTCTCACAACACTGAGGACCAGTCATTCGAAATGACTTCTCCATGCATTTTATGCATTGGTAAAAGCACTATGATGAAAAGTGTGATATGTTTTCAGGTATCTCCTATACTAATAGAGCCACATGCTCACCGGTTTGCCACATGATGTAGGCCTATGGACTGAACAAGAAACCACCAAAAATTTTAACCAGTCATCGTTCTCACAACACTGAGGACCAGTCATTCGAAATGACTTCTCCATGCATTTTATGCATTGGTAAAAGCACTATGATGAAAAGTGTGATATGTTTTCAGGTATCTCCTATACTAATAGAGCCACATGCTCACCGGTTTGCCACATGATGTAGGCCCTATGGACTGAACAAGAAACCACCAAAAATTTTAACCAGTCATCGTTCTCACAACACTGAGGACCAGTCATTCGAAATGACTTCTCCATGCATTTTATGCATTGGTAAAAGCACTATGATGAAAAGTGTGATATGTTTTCAGGTATCTCCTATACTAATAGAGCCACATGCTCACCGGTTTGCCACATGATGTAGGCCCTATGGACTGAACAAGAAACCACCAAAAATTTTAACCAGTCATCGTTCTCACAACACTGAGGACCAGTCATTCGAAATGACTTCTCCATGCATTTTATGCATTGGTAAAAGCACTATGATGAAAAGTGTGATATGTTTTCAGGTATCTCCTATACTAATAGAGCCACATGCTCACCGGTTTGCCACATGATGTAGGCCTATGGACTGAACAAGAAACCGCCAAAAATTTTAACCAGTCATCGTTCTCACAACACTGAGGACCAGTCATTCGAAATGACTTCTCCATGCATTTTATGCATTGGTAAAAGCACTATGATGAAAAGTGTGATATGTTTTCAGGTATCTCCTATACTAATAGAGCCACATGCTCACCGGTTTGCCACATGATGTAGGCCTATGGACTGAACAAGAAACCACCAAAAATTTTAACCAGTCATCGTTCTCACAACACTGAGGACCAGTCATTCGAAATGACTTCTCCATGCATTTTATGCATTGGTAAAAGCACTATGATGAAAAGTGTGATATGTTTTCAGGTATCTCCTATACTAATAGAGCCACATGCTCACCGGTTTGCCACATGATGTAGGCCTATGGACTGAACAAGAAACCACCAAAAATTTTAACCAGTCATCGTTCTCACAACACTGAGGACCAGTCATTCGAAATGACTTCTCCATGCATTTTATGCATTGGTAAAAGCACTATGATGAAAAGTGTGATATGTTTTCAGGTATCTCCTATACTAATAGAGCCACATGCTCACCGGTTTGCCACATGATGTAGGCCTATGGACTGAACAAGAAACCACCAAAAATTTTAACCAGTCATCGTTCTCACAACACTGAGGACCAGTCATTCGAAATGACTTCTCCATGCATTTTATGCATTGGTAAAAGCACTATGATGAAAAGTGTGATATGTTTTCAGGTATCTCCTATACTAATAGAGCCACATGCTCACCGGTTTGCCACATGATGTAGGCCTATGGACTGAACAAGAAACCACCAAAAATTTTAACCAGTCATCGTTCTCACAACACTGAGGACCAGTCATTCAAAATGACTTCTCCATGCATTTTATGCATTGGTAAAAGCACTATGATGAAAAGTGTGATATGTTTTCAGGTATCTCCTATACTAATAGAGCCACATGCTCACCGGTTTGCCACATGATGTAGGCCTATGGACTGAACAAGAAACCACCAAAAATTTTAACCAGTCATCGTTCTCACAACACTGAGGACCAGTCATTCGAAATGACTTCTCCATGCATTTTATGCATTGGTAAAAGCACTATGATGAAAAGTGTGATATGTTTTCAGGTATCTCCTATAATAATAGAGTCACATGCTCACCGGTTTGCCACATGATGTAGGCCCATGGACTGAACAAGAAACCACCAAAAATTTTAACCAGTCATCGTTCTCACAACACTGAGGACCAGTCATTCGAATTGACTTCTCCATGCATTTTATGCATTGGTAAAAGCACTATGATGAAAAGTGTGATATGTTTTCAGGTATCTCCTATACTAATAGAGCCACATGCTCACCGGTTTGCCACATGATGTAGGCCTATGGACTGAACAAGAAACCACCAAAATTTTAACCAGTCATCGTTCTCACAACACTGAGGACCAGTCATTCGAAATGACTTCTCCATGCATTTTATGCATTGGTAAAAGCACTATGATGAAAAGTGTGATATGTTTTCAGGTATCTCCTATACTAATAGAGCCACATGCTCACCGGTTTGCCACATGATGTAGGCCTATGGACTGAACAAGAAACCACCAAAAATTTTAACCAGTCAT
>NW_027193966.1:15000-22500 GCF_032444005.1 Ranitomeya imitator | reverse complement strand
TCCCTTCCGAGCCGCCTCGGAGGACGTCGGACGAGCGGGGAAGGCGACGGCGTTCGGCCGGGCACACCACGCGGTGAGAACCCACTCCGCCTGCCTCCCCACGCGTCTGTCGTCCCCCCACTATCGTAGGGGCTCGGGAAAAGACTGGAGAACGCGGAGCTCGGCGGTGGCGTGGAAGCGCCACCCACCGCCGCCGCTCTCGCCGATGCCCACCGCGGAGGCCGCCCATCGGACGCTGGGTGGGGGTCGGCACGGGCCTCCGCGGGCGAGCTGCGCATCTGGAAGTCAAAGGGCCGCCCTCGGAGAAGATCGTTGTGCTACCCCGCGCGGGGAGCGATTCGGACGACGGGCCCCCACGCCGAGGTGGGTGGGCGCCCCGCCATTCGCCCGCGCGGGTCGTCGGACCCCTGCCGTACCACAGTTCGGGTCAAACTCCCCCTCTGCACGGCAGCCACCGTCCTGCGAACGGGAGGCGACTGCCGGCGTGCACGCCCAAGGATGCGTGCCTGAATCCCGGGGGGGTAAAAGAGGAAGGAGACCGCCCGCCTTAGACCGACGCGGGCTCCAAAGCCCGGGCCGAGCGAGCGGCACCACCTCCCCACCCGGGAGCGCTGAGCCAAATCGATCGGAGGAAGAGCCGGTGGGGGGCATGGGTGAGAAACCCCACCCGCTGCCATCCTTCCCCTCGGGGAGACGGGGAAGAAACATGCCCGATAGTCCTGGAGGTACCTCTCCGACACGCTACGGGCGCCCTCGAGACGGAATCCGGGTCACAGTGCGATTCTCTCATAGGTCTCCCCGGTGGCGTGGAAGCGGGAGACATCCGACGCAGAGAAACGCCAAGCCTGCTCTGAGGGGACCGAGTCAGGGGGTGCAATCCGCCCTCCTGGAGCCCTCCTCGGGACGAAGACTCCAGATCTGCCTCCCTTCTGACATCCGTCACCCTCGGAGAACCAGAACACGCTTGGGGAGGGTCCGTTCAGGCTCAGGCGACCCGGGAAACGCGTCTCTGACTTGGGGCAGACGACCGGCAAGAGTCCCCCTGGAGCCGCGGAAGCCTGGTGTCGACGCGAGGGCGGACTTCCATGCAAACAGGGGGGTACTCGCCAAACCGCCTACCCGACTTGAGGAACCACGAAAACATCGGAAATCAGTCGGGCCCGAGAGGTACCCCTCTCTCCTATATCCTGCAGCTGGTGTGCAAAAGTGGGTATTTGCATGGCGAAACACCGACCCCCACTTTAAGGGAGCGAAGCCGAAAAGTGTCCGACTTCCTGGAGCTGTGCGGCGGATCCGGCGGCCAGAAATTCCTCATTCCGGTTCTATTTTTTTTTTTTTCGATTTTGCGAAATTTGGCGGCCAGGCGGCGTAGCTGGGGCCTGGACTAGCCCGAAACACCTGGAGCCGGCGAGCGGAACGAATTTCCCAACGTTCTGCGGCTCCCGGAAGCCAAAAACGCATCGCCGAAAAATTTCAAAGTCCCAAGGACTCGTTCTTGAAAATCGATCCGGGGGCCATGGAAGTGTCCTCGGTACAGCTTCAGAGCTTTCCCCCCGCCTGGAAGTCTGAAAGTTCTATGTTTGTTCTAAGTGGAAAATCGCGTTTTTTTCAGTGTTCCACCCATCAGACCCAAACTTTGCCCACGCTTAGGTCTCTGTCTCGGGGTGCTTTACAACATATTGACGCCCCTTTAGGGTGGAAGTAGGGGAAAGGGGTCATTTTTTTCACAAAATCGGAAATTTCTCAAAATATTTCTAAGTGTCAAGGACACTTTTGGAAAATCTTCCCCAGGCTCCTGGAAGCCTCCTCGGTACGCCTCCTGCGGTTTCTCCCTGCCTGGAAGTCTGACACTTGTCTGAAATTTTTAGAGTATGAAAATGCGGTTTTTCACCCAAAATTCGACTTTGCGCCCATGACCCGCAAACTTCACCCACAGTTAGGTCACTGCCTTGGGGTACCTCACATCATATTGACGCCCCCCTGGCGTGGAAGTAGGGGAAACGTGTCAATTTTCACAAAATCGTGATTTTCTGAAAATATTTCTAAGTGTCAAGGACACTTTTGGAAAATCTTCCCCAGGCTCCTGGAAGCCTCCTCGGTACGCCTCCTGCGGTTTCTCCCTGCCTGGAAGTCTGACACTTGTCTGAAATTTTTAGAGTATGAAAACGCGGTTTTTCACCCAAAATTCGACTTTGCGCCCGTGACTCGCAAACTTCACCCACAGTTAGGTCACTGCCTTGGGGTACCTCACATCATATTGACTCCCCCCTGGCGTGGAAGTAGGGGAAACGTGTCACTTTTCACAAAATCGTGATTTTCTCAAAATATTTCTAAGTGTCAAGGACACTTTTGGAAAATCTTCCCCAGGCTCCTGGAAGCCTCCTCGGTACGCCTCCTGCGGTTTCTCCCTGCCTGGAAGTCTGACACTTGTCTGAAATTTTTAGAGTATGAAAATGCGGTTTTTCACCCAAAATTCGACTTTGCGCCCATGACCCGCAAACTTCACCCACAGTTAGGTCACTGCCTTGGGGTACCTCACATCATATTGACGCCCCCCTGGCGTGGAAGTAGGGGAAACGTGACAATTTTCACAAAATCGTGATTTTCTGAAAATATTTCTAAGTGTCAAGGACACTTTTGGAAAATCTTCCCCAGGCTCCTGGAAGCCTCCTCGGTACGCCTCCTGCGGTTTCTCCCTGCCTGGAAGTCTGACACTTGTCTGAAATTTTTAGAGTATGAAAACGCGGTTTTTCACCCAAAATTCGACTTTGCGCCCGTGACTCGCAAACTTCACCCACATTTAGGCGACTGTCCTGGGGTACCTCACAACATATTGACGCCCCCCTGGCGTGGAAGTAGGGGAAACGTGACAATTTTCACAAAATCGTGATTTTCTGAAAATATTTCTAAGTGTCAAGGACTCTTTTGGATAATCTTCCCCAGGCTCCTGGAAGCCTCCTCGGTACGCCTCCTGCGGTTTCTCCCTGCCTGGAAGTCTGACACCTGTCTGAAATTTTTAGAGTATGAAAATGCGGTTTTTCACCCAAAATTCGACTTTGCGCCCATGACCCGCAAACTTCACCCACAGTTAGGTCACTGCCTTGGGGTACCTCACATCATATTGACGCCCCCCTGGCGTGGAAGTAGGGGAAACGTGTCAATTTTCACAAAATCGTGATTTTCTGAAAATATTTCTAAGTGTCAAGGACTCTTTTGGATAATCTTCCCCAGGCTCCTGGAAGCCTCCTCGGTACGCCTCCTGCGGTTTCTCCCTGCCTGGAAGTCTGACACCTGTCTGAAATTTTTAGAGTATGAAAATGCGGTTTTTCACCCAAAATTCGACTTTGCGCCCGTGACTCGCAAACTTCACCCACATTTAGGCGACTGTCCTGGGGTACCTCACAACATATTGACGCCCCCCTGGCGTGGAAGTAGGGGAAACGTGTCAATTTTCACAAAATCGTGATTTTCTGAAAATATTTCTAAGTGTCAAGGACACTTTTGGAAAATCTTCCCCAGGCTCCTGGAAGCCTCCTCGGTACGCCTCCTGCGGTTTCTCCCTGCCTGGAAGTCTGACACTTGTCTGAAATTTTTAGAGTATGAAAATGCGGTTTTTCACCCAAAATTCGACTTTGCGCCCATGACTCGCAAACTTCACCCACAGTTAGGTCACTGCCTTGGGGTACCTCACATCATATTGACGCCCCCCTGGCGTGGAAGTAGGGGAAACGTGTCAATTTTCACAAAATCGTGATTTTCTCAAAATATTTCTAAGTGTCAAGGACACTTTTGGAAAATCTTCCCCAGGCTCCTGGAAGCCTCCTCGGTACGCCTCCTGCGGTTTCCCCCTGCCTGGAAGTCTGACACTTGTCTGAAATTTTTAGAGTATGAAAATGCGGTTTTTCACCCAAAATTCGACTTTGCGCCCATGACTCGCAAACTTCACCCACATTTAGGCGACTGTCCTGGGGTACCTCACAACATATTGACGCCCCCCCTGGCGTGGAAGTAGGGGAAACGTGTCAATTTTCACAAAATCGTGATTTTCTGAAAATATTTCTAAGTGTCAAGGACACTTTTGGAAAATCTTCCCCAGGCTCCTGGAAGCCTCCTCGGTACGCCTCCTGCGGTTTCTCCCTGCCTGGAAGTCTGACACTTGTCTGAAATTTTTAGAGTATGAAAATGCGGTTTTTCACCCAAAATTCGACTTTGCGCCCATGACTCGCAAACTTCACCCACAGTTAGGTCACTGCCTTGGGGTACCTCACATCATATTGACGCCCCCCTGGCGTGGAAGTAGGGGAAACGTGTCAATTTTCACAAAATCGTGATTTTCTCAAAATATTTCTAAGTGTCAAGGACACTTTTGGAAAATCTTCCCCAGGCTCCTGGAAGCCTCCTCGGTACGCCTCCTGCGGTTTCCCCCTGCCTGGAAGTCTGACACTTGTCTGAAATTTTTAGAGTATGAAAATGCGGTTTTTCACCCAAAATTCGACTTTGCGCCCATGACTCGCAAACTTCACCCACATTTAGGCGACTGTCCTGGGGTACCTCACAACATATTGACGCCCCCCCTGGCGTGGAAGTAGGGGAAACGTGTCAATTTTCACAAAATCGTGATTTTCTGAAAATATTTCTAAGTGTCAAGGACACTTTTGGAAAATCTTCCCCAGGCTCCTGGAAGCCTCCTCGGTACGCCTCCTGCGGTTTCTCCCTGCCTGGAAGTCTGACACTTGTCTGAAATTTTTAGAGTATGAAAATGCGGTTTTTCACCCAAAATTCGACTTTGCGCCCATGACTCGCAAACTTCACCCACATTTAGGCGACTGTCCTGGGGTACCTCACAACATATTGACGCCCCCCTGGCGTGGAAGTAGGGGAAACGTGACAATTTTCACAAAATCGTGATTTTCTGAAAATATTTCTAAGTGTCAAGGACTCTTTTGGATAATCTTCCCCAGGCTCCTGGAAGCCTCCTCGGTACGCCTCCTGCGGTTTCTCCCTGCCTGGAAGTCTGACACTTGTCTGAAATTTTTAGAGTATGAAAACGCGGTTTTTCACCCAAAATTCGACTTTGCGCCCGTGACTCGCAAACTTCACCCACATTTAGGCGACTGTCCTGGGGTACCTCACAACATATTGACGCCCCCCTGGCGTGGAAGTAGGGGAAACGTGACAATTTTCACAAAATCGTGATTTTCTGAAAATATTTCTAAGTGTCAAGGACTCTTTTGGATAATCTTCCCCAGGCTCCTGGAAGCCTCCTCGGTACGCCTCCTGCGGTTTCTCCCTGCCTGGAAGTCTGACACCTGTCTGAAATTTTTAGAGTATGAAAATGCGGTTTTTCACCCAAAATTCGACTTTGCGCCCATGACCCGCAAACTTCACCCACAGTTAGGTCACTGCCTTGGGGTACCTCACATCATATTGACGCCCCCTGGCGTGGAAGTAGGGGAAACGTGACAATTTTCACAAAATCGTGATTTTCTGAAAATATTTCTAAGTGTCAAGGACACTTTTGGATAATCTTCCCCAGGCTCCTGGAAGCCTCCTCGGTACGCCTCCTGCGGTTTCCCCCTGCCTGGAAGTCTGACACTTGTCTGAAATTTTTAGAGTATGAAAATGCGGTTTTTCACCCAAAATTCGACTTTGCGCCCATGACTCGCAAACTTCACCCACATTTAGGCGACTGTCCTGGGGTACCTCACAACATATTGACGCCCCCCCTGGCGTGGAAGTAGGGGAAACGTGTCAATTTTCACAAAATCGTGATTTTCTGAAAATATTTCTAAGTGTCAAGGACACTTTTGGAAAATCTTCCCCAGGCTCCTGGAAGCCTCCTCGGTACGCCTCCTGCGGTTTCTCCCTGCCTGGAAGTCTGACACTTGTCTGAAATTTTTAGAGTATGAAAATGCGGTTTTTCACCCAAAATTCGACTTTGCGCCCATGACTCGCAAACTTCACCCACATTTAGGCGACTGTCCTGGGGTACCTCACAACATATTGACGCCCCCCTGGCGTGGAAGTAGGGGAAACGTGACAATTTTCACAAAATCGTGATTTTCTGAAAATATTTCTAAGTGTCAAGGACTCTTTTGGATAATCTTCCCCAGGCTCCTGGAAGCCTCCTCGGTACGCCTCCTGCGGTTTCTCCCTGCCTGGAAGTCTGACACTTGTCTGAAATTTTTAGAGTATGAAAACGCGGTTTTTCACCCAAAATTCGACTTTGCGCCCGTGACTCGCAAACTTCACCCACATTTAGGCGACTGTCCTGGGGTACCTCACAACATATTGACGCCCCCCTGGCGTGGAAGTAGGGGAAACGTGTCAATTTTCACAAAATCGTGATTTTCTCAAAATATTTCTAAGTGTCAAGGACACTTTTGGATAATCTTCCCCAGGCTCCTGGAAGCCTCCTCGGTACGCCTCCTGCGGTTTCTCCCTGCCTGGAAGTCTGACACTTGTCTGAAATTTTTAGAGTATGAAAATGCGGTTTTTCACCCAAAATTCGACTTTGCGCCCATGACCCGCAAACTTCACCCACAGTTAGGTCACTGCCTTGGGGTACCTCACATCATATTGACGCCCCCCCTGGCGTGGAAGTAGGGGAAACGTGTCAATTTTCACAAAATCGTGATTTTCTCAAAATATTTCTAAGTGTCAAGGACACTTTTGGATAATCTTCCCCAGGCTCCTGGAAGCCTCCTCGGTACGCCTCCTGCGGTTTCTCCCTGCCTGGAAGTCTGACACTTGTCTGAAATTTTTAGAGTATGAAAACGCGGTTTTTCACCCAAAATTCGACTTTGCGCCCGTGACTCGCAAACTTCACCCACATTTAGGCGACTGTCCTGGGGTGCCTCACAACATATTGACGCCCCCCCTGGCGTGGAAGTAGGGGAAACGTGTCAATTTTCACAAAATCGTGATTTTCTCAAAATATTTCTAAGTGTCAAGGACACTTTTGGAAAATCTTCCCCAGGCTCCTGGAAGCCTCCTCGGTACGCCTCCTGCGGTTTCTCCCTGCCTGGAAGTCTGACACTTGTCTGAAATTTTTAGAGTATGAAAATGCGGTTTTTCACCCAAAATTCGACTTTGCGCCCATGACTCGCAAACTTCACCCACAGTTAGGTCACTGCCTTGGGGTACCTCACATCATATTGACGCCCCCCTGGCGTGGAAGTAGGGGAAACGTGTCAATTTTCACAAAATCGTGATTTTCTCAAAATATTTCTAAGTGTCAAGGACACTTTTGGAAAATCTTCCCCAGGCTCCTGGAAGCCTCCTCGGTACGCCTCCTGCGGTTTCCCCCTGCCTGGAAGTCTGACACTTGTCTGAAATTTTTAGAGTATGAAAATGCGGTTTTTCACCCAAAATTCGACTTTGCGCCCATGACTCGCAAACTTCACCCACATTTAGGCGACTGTCCTGGGGTACCTCACAACATATTGACGCCCCCCCTGGCGTGGAAGTAGGGGAAACGTGTCAATTTTCACAAAATCG
>NW_027193966.1:0-2500 GCF_032444005.1 Ranitomeya imitator | reverse complement strand
GAACACGCTTGGGGAGGGTCCGTTCAGGCTCAGGCGACCCGGGAAACGCGTCTCTGACTTGGGGCAGACGACCGGCAAGAGTCCCCCTGGAGCCGCGGAAGCCTGGTGTCGACGCGAGGGCGGACTTCCATGCAAACAGGGGGGTACTCGCCAAACCGCCTACCCGACTTGAGGAACCACGAAAACATCGGAAATCAGTCGGGCCCGAGAGGTACCCCTCTCTCCTATATCCTGCAGCTGGTGTGCAAAAGTGGGTATTTGCATGGCGAAACACCGACCCCCACTTTAAGGGAGCGAAGCCGAAAAGTGTCCGACTTCCTGGAGCTGTGCGGCGGATCCGGCGGCCAGAAATTCCTCATTCCGGTTCTATTTTTTTTTTTTTCGATTTTGCGAAATTTGGCGGCCAGGCGGCGTAGCTGGGGCCTGGACTAGCCCGAAACACCTGGAGCCGGCGAGCGGAACGAATTTCCCAACGTTCTGCGGCTCCCGGAAGCCAAAAACGCATCGCCGAAAAATTTCAAAGTCCCAAGGACTCGTTCTTGAAAATCGATCCGGGGGCCATGGAAGTGTCCTCGGTACAGCTTCAGAGCTTTCCCCCCGCCTGGAAGTCTGAAAGTTCTATGTTTGTTCTAAGTGGAAAATCGCGTTTTTTTCAGTGTTCCACCCATCAGACCCAAACTTTGCCCACGCTTAGGTCTCTGTCTCGGGGTGCTTTACAACATATTGACGCCCCTTTAGGGTGGAAGTAGGGGAAAGGGGTCATTTTTTTCACAAAATCGGAAATTTCTCAAAATATTTCTAAGTGTCAAGGACACTTTTGGAAAATCTTCCCCAGGCTCCTGGAAGCCTCCTCGGTACGCCTCCTGCGGTTTCTCCCTGCCTGGAAGTCTGACACTTGTCTGAAATTTTTAGAGTATGAAAATGCGGTTTTTCACCCAAAATTCGACTTTGCGCCCATGACCCGCAAACTTCACCCACAGTTAGGTCACTGCCTTGGGGTACCTCACATCATATTGACGCCCCCCTGGCGTGGAAGTAGGGGAAACGTGTCAATTTTCACAAAATCGTGATTTTCTGAAAATATTTCTAAGTGTCAAGGACACTTTTGGAAAATCTTCCCCAGGCTCCTGGAAGCCTCCTCGGTACGCCTCCTGCGGTTTCTCCCTGCCTGGAAGTCTGACACTTGTCTGAAATTTTTAGAGTATGAAAACGCGGTTTTTCACCCAAAATTCGACTTTGCGCCCGTGACTCGCAAACTTCACCCACAGTTAGGTCACTGCCTTGGGGTACCTCACATCATATTGACTCCCCCCTGGCGTGGAAGTAGGGGAAACGTGTCACTTTTCACAAAATCGTGATTTTCTCAAAATATTTCTAAGTGTCAAGGACTCTTTTGGATAATCTTCCCCAGGCTCCTGGAAGCCTCCTCGGTACGCCTCCTGCGGTTTCTCCCTGCCTGGAAGTCTGACACTTGTCTGAAATTTTTAGAGTATGAAAATGCGGTTTTTCACCCAAAATTCGACTTTGCGCCCATGACTCGCAAACTTCACCCACATTTAGGCGACTGTCCTGGGGTGCCTCACAACATATTGACGCCCCCCCTGGCGTGGAAGTAGGGGAAACGTGTCAATTTTCACAAAATCGTGATTTTCTGAAAATATTTCTAAGTGTCAAGGACACTTTTGGAAAATCTTCCCCAGGCTCCTGGAAGCCTCCTCGGTACGCCTCCTGCGGTTTCTCCCTGCCTGGAAGTCTGACACTTGTCTGAAATTTTTAGAGTATGAAAATGCGGTTTTTCACCCAAAATTCGACTTTGCGCCCATGACTCGCAAACTTCACCCACAGTTAGGTCACTGCCTTGGGGTACCTCACATCATATTGACGCCCCCCTGGCGTGGAAGTAGGGGAAACGTGTCAATTTTCACAAAATCGTGATTTTCTCAAAATATTTCTAAGTGTCAAGGACACTTTTGGAAAATCTTCCCCAGGCTCCTGGAAGCCTCCTCGGTACGCCTCCTGCGGTTTCTCCCTGCCTGGAAGTCTGACACTTGTCTGAAATTTTTAGAGTATGAAAATGCGGTTTTTCACCCAAAATTCGACTTTGCGCCCATGACCCGCAAACTTCACCCACAGTTAGGTCACTGCCTTGGGGTACCTCACATCATATTGACGCCCCCCTGGCGTGGAAGTAGGGGAAACGTGACAATTTTCACAAAATCGTGATTTTCTGAAAATATTTCTAAGTGTCAAGGACACTTTTGGATAATCTTCCCCAGGCTCCTGGAAGCCTCCTCGGTACGCCTCCTGCGGTTTCCCCCTGCCTGGAAGTCTGACACTTGTCTGAAATTTTTAGAGTATGAAAACGCGGTTTTTCACCCAAAATTCGACTTTGCGCCCGTGACTCGCAAACTTCACCCACATTTAGGCGACTGTCCTGGGGTACCTCACAACATATTGACGCCCCCCCCTGGCGTGGAAGTAGGGGAAACGTGTCAATTTT